>NC_142598.1:8429183-8579648 GCF_965207765.1 Zootoca vivipara
GATATCTGACCCCTGGATCAGGTTTGCCACGGAGCCTAATTTGGTCTGCAAGGCTGTTTTCCCCAAACCACACCCCATCAGCCTGTCACTCGGCATCACACAGATCTGGTGGGACAGGTAAAGATGCGGCTGGGAAAGTGTAAATGAGCTCCTGATTGTTCCTTGACAAGATCTCTCCTCCTCCACGAGGGGAGACTTTGCGGGTGGGACACACTCCTCAAGGCAAGCAGGGGGGGCGTGTATCAGCCCCCTGCTGCAGCCAATCCCTGCTGCCAAGCCAAGCCTCTGGCTGGCCAATAGGGCCGGCCTGGGGGCGGGCTTTACAGACATTTAAATCTGCGCAGCAGCAGGGGAATCCTCCTTCTCCTGCTGCATCCCGACGGATCTCCAGCCCACCTTCCCTTTAGGTCTTCCCTTTGTGCGTGTGCTTTGACCTTGCTATGGACTTCAGCTGGTTGCCTTGGTTGCCCAAGGGGCCTGGTAGGAGTTTTTTATCCATTTGGCTAATTTGCACCGGCCTCTTGGTTTTTTCGCCTACCTCGTAGCAATTTGTCACAAGTTCCTTCGGTATTTGGCGGTTAGGCATTGGAATATGGCGTTGTCTGGTGTGTTTGAGGACTGGTTGTGGCCATCATCCAACCCTCCTCTTATAGGGGTATCCCCTTAAGTGATCCGGCGGTCATGGATCCCGTCCGATGCCCTGTTGGGGGCTAGGGCCATGGCACAACCCCCGGTGACACCAGGGGGAGCTTTCAGTTGTATTTGCATCAACAGGCTCCTCCCTCGGGGTGTTAACCTGATATGACCCCCACCCCCGCAGAGCGGGGTGGAGTCATGCTTGCTAGGGAGTCCAGTGCCTAAGCCAATACCTCTCACTTGCTCTAACCAATAAAGTTGTGGCCTTATTTTACCCATTAACTCAAATCCATGTGTCACTGTGTCTTCATTTCTCGCGGGGGGCGGGTCCTCGAACTGCAAGTAGGGGCTGTAGGTGGCACCTTTTAAAACTGGTGTCAAATACCAAGTGGCTTCACTTGGTAGCTCCCAATCAGAGCTCTCCAGTGGATCCCTACAAATCTCAGCTGCAGCTGACCACTGCTGAAATCTGGGTTTGCAGTTGTGGCTGGTAGCTCCTTTCAGCAGGACGTGCATGATCACAGCTTTACTTCAAGCGGCCTTGCAGATGGGAATGTGTATTACTTCCCTTGGTTCAAAACATAGCGAGTTCATTCTGCACAGAGGCAGCAGCTCACAGGACTGGCATCTAAGGATCAGTGTGAAGGGACAACTCCTCCCTCTAATAGGATAGTTTTGCCCCTGGCATTTCTAGCCCTTTGGAGGCTCACAGTGCTAAGGGCTGGGCACTGTGAAATTCCATCATGTTGCACATAAGCGGAGAATTAGGTGATGGGCAAAAACGGAACCCCTTCATATTCTCCCCACCCTGCAATTAAAAGTTCAGAGGAATTTCAGACACCAAATGAGTTTCCATTGGGCTTTCCAGTGGTCTGAGAACACCACTTGTGTGCCGTTTTTGCCTACTAGATGATTACAAACCATGCAAAATTTGCCAACGTATTATTTATTACATTTTTCTTGCCCAAGGCAACTCAAAGTGACTTGCAACCAACCAACGAACCCACATGGATACATTGAAACCAAGGAAAAAATATACAGTGGAACCTCGGTTCTCGAATGCCTCTGTTGACAAACATTTTGGAAGCCAAACGCCGAAAACCCAGGAATACCGTAATTGTTTTGGTTTCCGAACGATTTTTGGAAACCGAACGTGCTACACAGCTGCTGTTTTGAGTTTACCTATCTTCCTCTTTCAGTTTTCGGTTTTCGAACGTTTTGGAAGTTGAACGGTCTTCTAGAATGGATTACGTTCGAAAACCGAGGTTCCACTGTATATCTATAGGCACATTTTGCTTAATTTGCATATTCCCAGTTTACAGAATCCAAACATTTCTGGTGTGGGCATTTGTAAGCACAGAGTACATATTGCCTTGGCAATAGCTAAGTGGGGGAGAAAGGATACATTGGTTTCTATGCAATCAGAGCACAGCCAATCTACTCAGCTTCTTTCACAGGGATATGGCCATATTTAAACGTTAACAACAGTGTTAGAAACTGGGATATAAAAGCTAGGAGCCAAATGGCTCCTGGGACCTGGGTTGTGGGTGCCAAAACAGAATATCTAGTCGCCATTTGGAGGGGGGGTGTATTGGCAACACTTTTTATTTATTATTTTGATAAGCATGAACTAATACATAATTCACATAAGTGACACGTTGTTAATGTCACTTTTTAAACATAAATTGCTAATACATGTTTAATTTGGTGTTTACAATAAAAATATTGGTACCATACTTCAGTTTTCAAAACACTCTACCCTTTATTGTTAAACTCCTTAACATATTGCTTATCCTTAGAATATATTTTGAGGCTACAAAGCACATACATTTCAGTAATCCTTGAGTGTCGGCCAGGCACAAAAAAATGGCACCCAGACTTTTTGAGGTGCTCGCAAATGGAGAGAATCTTTAGGCACAAAATGTGCCTGCTAATTTTAAACCCTGGCTACCAACACTTGTACTATTGCTATGGCACTAGAATGAGGTGAACCCTCTGCCCTTAAACACTGACAGCCAGCAATTAAGGATCTTGCTTCCTCCGCCATGAACTAATAGGATGCCCTTAGGCAATCTGCTCTCTCAGCCTCAGTTGCCGTATCTGCAAATTGGGTATAACACAGTTGATCTAACTTACAGGTTTGTTAAAAGATTTTTTTATTTAAAAAATCCTCATGTAAGAGTTGTATAGGCATGTGCATGTGTGGCTGAAAATGTGTTTTTTGTTTTGTTTCTTGTTTTTATGCATCCAATTTCATTGTAATTACACAATGACAATAAAATCTGATCTAATCTAATCTAATGGACATTAAGCCATTTGAATACCCTAGCACTATATACCGGTACATGCTTGCCTTTATAGACAGAAGCCCACTGAGACACAGGCTTCCTTGAACTTTATGGAAACAGATAACCTTACTATGGCAGCGATGGTGCAAGCAGTTCCTCTCCTTTCTTCCCTTCTCTCCCTTTCCCTCTGCTACAGCTACAGCCTACAATGCAACAGGCCAACTGATTTTTCAGGTGTTTTTAAATGCAAAAGCAAACAACAAAAAGCCATCAAATGTATTATATGCCTTGCTCATGGTCTTCCCTAAGGCCTCTGGTTGGCCACTGTGGAAAACAGGATGCTGGGCTAGAGAGGCCTTTGGTCTGCTCCAGCAGGGGTCTCTTACGATGTCCTTTTGAGATATCCAGTAAAGGGACATTTTTCCATATGTGGTGGGACTGTAAAATCATAAAGAAATATTGGGAAATGATCTATAATGAAATGAAGATGTTTAAAATAAACTTTGTTAAAAAAATACAACCCAGCATCTTTCCTATTAGGAGTGGATCTACCAAAATCACAAAATAATGTACTTATGTATTATGCAACTACGGCTGCACGGACATTATTAGCACAACGCTGGAAAGAAGATAGAGTCCCAGCTAAAGAAGATTGGCAAGTTAAGTTAATGGAATATGCTGAAATGGCAAAACTGACAATGAAACTAAGAGGAAGGGATGACAATAAGGAAGAATGGAATGTGTTTATTGCATATATACAGAAGCATTGTGCACAGGTTAATACATTAGCAGGGTTTTTAAATTTTTAAATTACTTGTAATTTTGTTACGAATGGATAATAAGTAATGTAAATACGGTTTCAAACTGAACAATGGACATGCCATATATTGATAAATTATGGAATCAAAGAAGGGACTAGAGAAGGCACCCCGAAACTTCAGCCCTCCAGATGTTTTGGACTACAATTCCCATCATCCCCGACCACTGGTCTTCTTAGCTAGGGAACATGGGAGTTGTAGGCCAAAACATCTGGAGGGCCGCAGTTTGGGGATGCCTGGAATAGAGGGAAGTCAATTTGTTTTGTTTTTGTATTGTTATTATTTTTTGTTAATTTTGAGAAAATCAATAAATTGTTATAAAAAAGAGAGATCCAGCAAATATTTCAGGTGACTCAGATTTCCCTCTTTTGGGGCCCATGGGCCCATTTGCAAACTGCAGAAACTGTTACGGGGAACCACACCAAACACCCCACACCCACCTATTGCATTAGCCCCTGACAGGCCTAATTTCATCAGAGGGAAGGGCAAGGCACCCTGTGGACATGCATAGTGGCATATCGGCGACATCCGGGCCATAATAACCAGGGAAACATGAAAGAAGACAGACGTTTGTTTGTTCTACAGCGGAAGACTCTTGCCCTTGCTGTAGCAGAGATGGGAAAGGCATAGGGCCGCGCTAGAGCTACTGTTTCCAAACCCCGGTGGCTGGTCTCAATTCTCAAATGCTTCCCTCCTGACACCTCCTCCCTCCTCTATTTCCAAGCTGCTTCCAGTTGGGATCCTGGCCAGAAAATGATTTAAAGAGACGGGAGCAAGAGTTCTCTGGCTGAGCTGGGATTCGAACTTGCGTTCCCCACTTCAGAGCCCAGCACCCCAGTCAAGGTGCCTTCCCAAGTTTCCCTTCAACTCCCTTATGTATCAATCAACATCCTCCAGCAGGTAATTAGGGGTTGTGTAAACCCCAAATCTGGTATTGGGGGATAGAATTTAGTTCCCTGGGAAAATCAGTTTTAATTAAACTGCAACCAAGTTAGTTTCTAGCCCTGAGGTTTTGGAGCAATGCTTTGGGCTGTGCCTGGGGGGGGGATGTCATAAACCAGAAGTGTTGCTGGATTAGGTTTCTAGGGGTTGAGTTTTAAACCCCCAAAGCTTCTTGCCTTTCTCCATACTTAGCTGAATCAGAAACCAACATTTGCATTAAACCACACAGAGCAAGCTAAAAGTAAGACAGGATGGCTGGGTGCCCTGGGGCAATGACTCCACCATGACATTTCATTAAACTCTGACCATAGGTTTACTACCTGCCCGCAGACTGTCTCTCCAGAGTGGTGCACGCTCTAGTTATCTCCTGCTTGGACTACTGCAATGCGCTCTAGATGGGGCTACCTTTGAAGGTGACCCGGAAACTACAATTAATCCAGAATGCGGCAGCTAGACTGGTGACTGGGGGCGGCCGCCGAGACCATATAACACCAATCCTGAAAGACCTACATTGGCTCCCAGTAAGTTTCCAAGCACAATTCAAAGTGTTGGATGCTGACCTTTTAAAGCCCTAAACGGCCTCGGCCCAGTATACCTGAAGGAGCGTCTCCACCTCCATTGTTCTACCCGGACACTGAGGTCCAGTGCCGAGGGCCTTCTGGCGGTTCCCTCGCTGCAAGAAGTGAGGTTACAGGGAACCAGGCAGAGGGCCTTCTCGGTAATGGCACCTGCCCTGTGGAACTAGGGTTGCCAGACTCAATATTGGACAGGACTTCTGTGCCTTTAATTGCCCTGCTCTCTTTTGAGTCTGGAAACCTTAAAGAGAAACCAGCAGACCCTTTGCTGCTTGGAAATTAAACAAAGGGTCTGCTGGTTTCTCTTTAAGGTTTCAAGACTCAAAAGAGAGCAGGGCAATTAAAGGCACAGAAGTCCTGTCCACTATGAGTCTGGCAAGCCTATGTGGAATGCCCTTCCATCAGATGTCAAGGAAATAAACAACCATCTGACTTTTAGAAGACACCTGAAGGCAGCCCTGTTTAGGGAAACTTTTAAGGTTTGATGTTTTATCGTGTTTTTAATATTCTGTTAGGAGCTGCCTTGAGTACCTGGGGAGGCCCATCCAGATAGGCGGGATATAAGTAATACATTATTACTATTATTATTATTATTATTATTATTATTATTGATTACACCAGGGCTTGATAGAGCAACTGTGCCCCATGGGCCAGGCATCTGAAAATCCAAGTCTAAAGGAGAAACTAGATGTTATCACAACCCTGTGATTCCTTACAAAAGCACAGATTTCAGGGGTAATTAACCTTTCTCCACTCACCAGTTCTCCCCCATGACCCATGACCAGAAATATGCCTGACTGGGGAAAGAAGGGGAGGGGTGGTTTGGGAAAACCAGCGGGTGTGTGGAAGCAGGAAGTCCTGCCCTCCCACCCACCAGATCTCCTCTGAAGATGACACCTCCTCCTCTGTATTATCATTAACCAGGAAAGCTGTACGGGCTCCTTCTCATGTGTAGTTCTGCCCTGAAGGCAGCCTCCTCACCTTGACTCAAGGCAAGGTCACCTCTGATCACAAACCGGGTCCCTTGGGTTTTTCCATGCGCACATCTTTGCAATGTGTTGCCGAAAGTCAGGAATAAAAGCTGAAGAGCTTCCAAAACATCTCTCTCTCTCTCTCTCTCTCTCTGTGTGTGTGTGTGTGTCAGGATGTTTTAATCATAGGAGTTCCCCACCAGGAATCATGCAATGGCATCCGGAACTAAAGAGCCAGAGAATACAGTAAGTGCCACTGCTACAATTCCTTGAATCCTCCACATGGCTTCCAGCATGGTTCCTGAGTGGCTGGAGGAAACACAGCCAGATGGGTGGGGTATATTATTATTATTATTATTATTATTATTATTATTATTATTATTATTATTATTACTCCTTAGCTGGGATCTCAACAGCAGCCTCTGGCCCAACAATTCAAAGCACTGGTCAAAAGGGTAATGATTCTATGAAAAGCTGGAGAAATGAGCACTGGCTGCCTGGTTCTCTTAATACTGTACCAAGCTCCATGCTACATTACCAGATGTGCAAATAACCAGAAGGTGAAATGAGCTACATGCCATAAGCCGCCAACACAAACAAAAAAATTAAGCAATTGCAAACCACCAATTAAGGGGATTAAGAGAATCCTTTGCCGGGATTAAGAGAATCCTTTGCCTGGATTCAGGATTTCATCTCGAGAAAGCTCATTGGTTTCCAGAGCAAATTCCCACTTTCCTGGATACCTGGCGGCCAGTCAAATGCCAGCCCCTCCGCGCCCCACTCACCCACGAGCAGGCACACGACATCCACAGCCACCAAGGTCTTCCTCAGCGCAGCTCTGGGAGCAGCGAAGTCCCCAGCTCGGGATCTGGGCCTCCGCACCGTCACCTGGACGTCGCCCTGGTGGCGAGGCCAAGCCAGAGGCTCCGCGTTGAGCGGCTGCCGGGACAGGGCGTGGAGGAGTGCGTCGGGGTCTTTTTGCATGATCTTAGCAGAGCAACCTGCCGCTGCGGGATCGGGCGGGATCCAGCTCCTTAGTAGTCCATGCGGTTCAAACACAGTCCGGAGCCTCGGGTCCCTGGTGGAGGAGAGCAGAGCCGCGCTGGGGCTCAGTCACCGGGGAGGAAGGCGCCAGTCTTCTAGTCCCTGGTGAGAGCGGCTGGAGGGGGCAGAAAACAAGACCTCGAGCGCCAGGGTGGGGCAGGGGCTCCCGTCGGCTCCTGGAAGTCTTCTGCAATCCAGATCTTCTCAGGGATCGAAGGGGGGGAGGGGCAGGCCGCCTGGCAAGGAGCGCAAACAAACAAACAAACAAAAGTTTCCTCGCCTCTTCATCAGCCCGGGAACAAAGAGCAGCTCCGGTGGCGCTCAGGGCGCACGAGAGCGCAGCAGCCTCCGCCCGGGGCCACTTGGGAAGGACCCTTGGTGACTCTCCCCACCGGCTCCCACGAGGCGGGGCCAAGGAGCGGGCAAAGTCCG
This sequence comes from Zootoca vivipara, assembly GCF_965207765.1. NCBI lineage: Eukaryota > Metazoa > Chordata > Lepidosauria > Squamata > Lacertidae > Zootoca > Zootoca vivipara. The sequence goes on from NC_142598.1 coordinate 8,436,890, forward strand.
GCGCGACGGGGCGGACGGGCGGCGGAGGGAGAACCAACCCCGCGCTCGCCGGCCCCGGAGGCGCTGGGCGAAGCTTTCCTCCGGGTCCCCCCGCCCCCGAAATGCTCCGGCAACCCGATGGGGCGGAGCGAGAGCGTCCCGTCGAGGGGCGGGGCGTGTTCGGGGGCGGCGGCTGCGGCGGAGGCAGCTGCCTCGGGGCAGAGACCCGCCTGGGCGTCGCTCCTCCAGGGCCGGAGCGCGAAGCGAAGGGGGTCTCTCCCTCCGTCCTCTTCCAGCCTGGCCTGGTCCGGCCAGCCCCGCTCTGTGTTGCCACGTCCGAGGCCGGAGGAAGAGGGCTCTGCGTAAAAGCCATTTCTCGCTGCCTTGGGGAAACGGTTTGGTAGGGTAGAAGGGGGGGGAGAAGCTGCATCTGGCGAAGTTCTCTTCCCCCCCCCCCGGACAAAAGTGCTGTCCTATTCTGGGTCTCCGCACAGTCCACCCTGTGGACATGAGGTGTAGCGTGCTAAACTTCATCATTGGGTCCCAAAGCGGGTTACAAGTTAAAATTCAGTATTAAGAACAGTTAAAACAAATTGCAGTCACAGGGATTTGGGGGGGCGGGTGTGTCCTGAGAGAGAGCACATGTCCCAGGTGTCAAAGACCAGGGGAAAGAGGCGGGAATTCGGAACTTTTTGATTCTGGTGCATATTTCTGTTGCCATAGGTGCCAGAAAAAGGCACTGAATTTTAAAAGCACCCAATTTAAACGACAGCTGTAACAGAAGAATAAAGAATGCACTCTTTGGATGTAGAAGGATGTCCTGGAACTTTCCCACATGTGACATGTTTGGAGTCAGTTGGCATTAACCTGTGACCAGGGCCGGCGCGTCCATTAAGGCGAACTAGGCAGTTGCCTAGGGCGCCAAAATGGAGGGGGCGCTGGCCAGCCTGCCCCCCGCCGCCCGCCACTCACCCACCGTGCCCAGAAGGGAAAGCGAGGGCTCCGGCAGCTCTGGGCTGCAACAGGCGCTCACGGAGGCTGGGAGCGCCACGCCCCACCACCCGTGCCACCCCACCCAGGGCTGGGGAAGGGACCTGGCAGGCAGGGCCGCCTTCGCACCTCTCCACCTCTGGGTGGCATTAACCTGTGACCAGGGCCACCTCTCCTACCTCCCGCGCTGGCCGCCCCTCGGGGCGATGGCAGGAGAGTGAGGGGCGCGGCGCTGGAGCAGCGCGGGACTCTGTGCGCCCTTCCAGCACTCCGGTTGTAGACCCTCGCACCTGCCCGCCCCCGGCGCTCATGGCGGCCTCCGTGGCTCCGGCCTTGCCCTCCTTGGCGGCCTCCATGGCTCCGGCCTCGACCTCCGTGGTGCCCTTTGTGGCTCCGGCCTTGCCCTTTTCTGCGGCCATGGCGGCCTCTGCGCCTCCTCCCTGGTGGGTTGGCGGGATCCGGCAGGAGCAGCAGCGGGGCTTGCCAGGCGGCCCTTGGCGGGAACAGCGGCAACACCTGAAGGAGTGGAGGCTGTGGCAGGAGGAGACCCCTGGCCCTCCTCCTGCTTCCCCCTCCCCAGAGCCTTGAAGACTTCCGGCTGTGGTGGGCGAGTCGGCACTTTTTCTTTTTTTTGGCGCTTCTTTTTCCCTCATAGGAATGCATTAAATTTCAATGTATTCCTATTGGAAAACGCGCTTCGCAAGACGAAATTATCGCAACACGAAACGACTCGTGAAACGAATTAATTTCGTCTTGCGAGGTACCACTGTAGATGTTTTTCTGGAACTCTCTAGCTTTCTCCATAATCCAGCATGTTTGCTATTTGGTCTATGGTTCCTCTGCCCCTTCAAAATCCACTTTGCACTTCTGGGAGTTCTTGGTCCACATACTGCTTAAGCCTGCCTTATAGAATTTTAAGCATTACCTTGCTAGCATGTGAAGTGAGCGCAATTGTGCGGTAGTTGGAGCATTCTTTGGCACTGCCCTTCTTTGGGGTTGGGATGTAGACTGATCTTCTCCAATCCTCTGGCCGCTGCTGAGTTTTTCAAACTTTCTGGCATATTGAGTGTAGCACCTTAACAGCATCATCTTAAAATTTCACTGGCCTTGTTATTAGCAGTGCTTTCTAAGGCCCATTTGACTTCACTCTCCAAGATGTCTGGCTCAAGGTCAGCAACCACACTACCTGGGGTGTACGAGACCTCCATATCTTTCTGATATAATTCCTCAGTGTATCCTTGCCACCTCTTCTTGATGTCTTCTGCTTCTGTTAGGTCCTTACCACTTTTGTCCTTTATTATGGTAGTCTTTGTACGAAAAGTTCCTTTCATATCTCCAATTTTCTTGAACAGATCTCTGGTTTTTCCCATTCTGTTGTTTTCCTCTATTTCTTTGCATTGCTCGTTTAAGAAGGCCCTCTTGTCTCTCCTTGCTATTCTTTGGAAAGCTGTTGCTTGCCTTATGTAAATATATTTTAACAACGAAAATGACAACACTTTTATATTACCTGGGAGGGTAATTCAAAACTTTTGCTAACGACACCCAAATGCCTTTTGCTCCGTAGCATTCTGTTTCTTTAGAGGTGGATCAGGGGAGAGAAAAGGACTTTATAAGTAATGATTTTATGGTTGTTATCAGTACAACATGGGAGAATTCTGATCCACATGATTTACTTTAAGATGACCAGTATTTCTGCATTGAGGAAGAAATCACGTGTCCATGTTGCTTCTCTGGTAGGTAGAATCACAAATGAATCTGAATATTTGAAAACTGATTTTGGGTATTTTTGAAAACATAGAATAATATGACTGAGATCACCCAGATGGGTTCAGAAGGCTGACTCAGGACACTTAATTCACTTAATTCTATGGAATTCAAAATGTAATGCAACAAAATACAATATACAGTGGTACCTCGGTTTACAAATTTAATCCGTTCCGGAAGTCCGTTTTTACACCGAGGCGTGCTTTCCCTAATGAGGCCTCCTGCCACCGGTGCCCTTCCACCATTCGGCTTCCGTTCTTAGACCAAGGTAAAGTTCGCAAACCAGGACACTACTTCCGGTTTAGTGGAGTTCATAAACCGAATAGTTCATAAACAGGGCTGTTCTTAAACCGAGGTACCGCTGTATAAGAAATGAAAGAAGCATTTAGCATACATTACAATTGCAACAGGTGGGAAAATCATTAAGCGAGCCACCAAGACACTCAGTTTTCAGATGGTCCCGAGAATCATAAAATCAATTGTAGAGTTGGGACCCTTGGATTAAATTGTTCGGGTTTTGCTAAATTAGTAGCATGAGAAACCATCAGATTGCTTCTTCACACAATCAACTCTAGGACAAGCAATTAACACTGGGCAGAAAGCCAAGGTCTACTTCTGCCATAGTAACTGTGCTCTCATTGGTTGAGATCAGCACTGAGACCTGTTATCAGAGAAAGCTAGCACAGTACGTGGTGTGGTGAGTATGGTCAGTGTAGGAGGAGAGGTGCTGTATCGGTTGTGTGTGTGTGAGAGAGAGAGAGAGAGACAGAGAGAGAGAGAGGAAAGGATTTATTTTACTTTGTTTTTGAGTTCTAAAGTTGTACATAGAAACTCTGGATTTCTTTTATTTTAATAAATCCTGTATATAGTTTACTCTGCGTCCAGACGTCTAGTCATTTAAGTTACCGCCAGAAGCTTCCGGAAAAACCTGCGTAGACTCTGCTGTGTTCAGGCTGAAGTTACACCTGACACTTAAAAACACTAAGATAAAAAACTACCAATTTGCTGCCCAAAATCTGCAGCCTGTTGCAGCTGTCTCATTCTGCCCCATTGGGAGTGATGTTGAGTCAGGCTGAGGAAAGGACTGGAATTCTACATCCAGCCATCCACTCTCCTTCCTGCACAGAGAATCAAACAGGATGCAAAACAGTGCCAACTTGTGGACAGAGAAGAAACTCGTGCATTTTGCAGGAATTTCAAACGAATGTTTTGGCAGTATGTGCAATGAGGAAGAAACTGAAGCAGAATATTGTTATTTTGGAAAATACGCCGTTGTAATATCCTCCTGCTGCATGCAACCAAAAGCAGTGCTTAAAGGGTTTGTGGGCAATCCCTACAATAACAGTCTGGTTTGTGCGGATGGTGTAGTAGTGGAACAATTCTTTCCAAGGGAGCCAAGTTGAGCTAGAACTTCCAAACCACAGGACAACTATTATACAGTAGCAAAAACAGATTGAAAATAAACACAAGGGCACCAAGCGGTTTCCTGAATGAATGAGTTTCATTGCTGCCAAAGGAGAAAACCTTGGCTATTCAGATCAACAGCAGAGATGCAACTCATTCTGGAAAGGTTTAGACTTGGAACTTAGACAGTTTGATGCCTGATGCATGAAATATGAAAGATACATATTCTGCCTAATAATAATAATAATAATAATAATAATAATAATATTTCATCTATACCCCACCCATCTGGCTGGGTTGCCCAAGCCATTCTGAGCTGCTTCCAAGACATAAAAACATAATAAAACATCAAACGTGAATAGTAACAATCTGATCCAATATAAAGGTCACAATAACTTTAAAATAAACAACTTATATCACTTTCACTACCTGGGCCAACTTTGATGCTGAAATCCTGCATCGCCTGAGCTCTGCAAGTGCAGCTTTCTCCCAATTGAAGTGCAGAGTGTTTGAGGACCGGGACATTCGCAGGGAAACCAAAATGCTTGTTTACAAAGCTATTGTACTACCAACTTTACTGTATGCTTGCAAAACATGGACCACTTATAAATGCCACCTCCCAACTCCTCGAAAGATTCCATCAAAGGTGTCTCTGAATTTTTTTACACATCACTTGGGAAGACAGGCGAACTAATGTCAGTGTACTGGCGGAAGAAACATTGATCACCAGTGTCGAAGCAATGATTCTTCAACATCTACTTTGTTGGACTGGTCATGTTATGCGGATGCCTGATTTTCGTCATCCAAAGCAACTACTCTATTCTGAACTTAAAATGGAAAGCGTAATGTTGGTGGTCAACAAAAGAGGTTTAAAGACTCTCTCAAGGCAAAGCTAAAAAAAAAAGTAGTAGTATAAACACTGACAAATGGGAAACACTGGCCTGAGAGCGCTCCAATTGGAGAGCAGCCTTTACCAAAGGTGTCATGGGCTTTAAAGACACTCGAACTCAGGACGAAAGGGAGAAACGTGCTAAGAGGAAGGCACGCTGTGATTACTGGTAACTCCCACCCGGAAACCTAGGTCCCCGCTGTGGAAGGACATGAGGATCCAGAATTGGCCTCCACAGTCACTTATGGACTCACTGCTAAAACCCTGTTTTGGAAGACAATGTTACTTGGTTATGAGTGATCACCAGAGAAGAAATGCTGTGGTCAATGCTTGGGAGGACCCCGAGTGGCTGGCCTGGTGGTGGTGGTAGTTCTGGTGCCCTGAAAAGCTCCTTTCCTCTTCCTGGAAGAAATGGAGGCAGAATAAAGCATGCAGACAATAAACAAGCAGGTTATGCAAAACTGGAAAATATGCCTGAATGTGTACAATATATGCTGGATGCAGAATTCAACATTTCCTGGTGCAGAATTTGGGTTACCATGGTGCAGAATTTGTCCTTTCAAGCACAGATTACTCCCCATCCTGCAGGACGCTCCTGGCCCAATCCTGCTTTAAGTTACTTCATTTCAGTGGTTCTAATCACAATCAACTCCTCCCTTGCAATGTCCCGTGAGTTGTATTTTTGCCTCCTCATGGGTCACCTTTGATCTGGAGACTGGGGGGTACACAGTGTCCCCTCTGTCCCCCAAAAAAGCTTTGCCTCAGGCAGTCGTTAATTTTAAATGGATACGTTTAAAATAATTAACATCAGTTAACAATAATTTAGTATAATTATCATCAATTGAAAACTTTCCTATTCCAGCAGAGTTTTATGGGATTTAATTACCTGGCTGGGGTTTGCCTGCTCTAGATGTATTTAATTGCTGTGATTTATTTAATCTCCTCCTCTTACTTGCATTCTGCATTGCTGATGGTCCTTTTTTTGGTTTTGAAGTTTTTAGTGGCTCCCTTCGTGGCCAAAGGGTTTTACATACGCAAACAAAGAGTTATGGAATTTGGCATGCCTGCCTGCTAGAAAGAGTCCTGGGGCACCTTTAACAGGAGAATATTTCTTGTGGCATTTGTAGACTTTGTAAGTGACGGGCATTGCAGTCTTGCCCCCAAACAGCATGTGAAATAAGCCATTGCCTCGTCCCATCAACCTTAAGCAGCAATAACACCTTCCTTCTGAGTCTTTTTCGATGGTGGAGTCGAGCTCGCCTTGCTTCAACTTAGGGCCAGATTTATGTTTGATGTGGCCCTAAGCTACTGAAGGTATAGGGTTGCCAGACTCAATAGAGGACAGGACTTCTGTGCTTTTAATTGCCCTGCTCTCTTTTGAGTCTGGAAACCTTAAAGAGAAACCAGCAGACCCTTTGCTTGGAAATTAATTGTCACTGTTTTTGGTGTGTTGAATATATGCTATATGGTAATTTATGGACCTAATAGGTATCTAAAGTCATTTGCACGTAACAAAATAGGATAGGCACCCTATATATAGGAATGAGCAAACCAGTGATATTTTAGGGAGCAGGCCGGGCCCATGACATACATCATAGGAGCCTACACAACACAAAACACTGTTGCTGTATGTAGGTTTTATTTTGTTTGTTTTTTTATCTTAGATTTTGGAAATGTACATCCAGTTTTTTCCCCTTTAATTTTTTTTTGGGGGGGCGAAGAGAGTGGGGCCCTAAACTATAGCTTGTTTAGCTTATATGTAAATCTGGCACTCCTTCAACTAATAATCCCTTAAAACTCACAGCAATGACAATCCAGCTACTGGGGAAAAGATTTTTCTTAAGGAAGGCATGAGCAGAACAATACTGATCGCTCGAGAAAGGAACTTAACATGCGTCTAGCTCATCTTCATGTTCTCTTCCAGGCTCTTGTTTCCCAGTCCATTTCAATTGCTGCACAGGTGCCCAGTGTACCACTTTTTGCCCTCTGTTCCCTGATTACTTCTTCAATTTTTGAAGCTCGTGGGGAATTCTGAAGATTGGCCAACCTAAAAACAGAGGGCATTTTACATGGGGCAAAAAGGAATGTTGTGTTACTTACTTACCGGTACTTAACTTCGCCAAACCTTTATTAGGCATTACAAATCATAAAGCATTCATGTATAAAATTTTAAAATATAAACAAATAAACAACCATGTAAAAATATGTAATAACGAGAATTTTCATCGGAGTTTCTTCCTGCTAAATAGTACCATTCACCACTCTAAGAGGTACTATTGATAAAAATACTCAGCCACCCTTGCAGTTACATCTGGGTTAATGTCAGACAGATAGAAACTGATATTTCATTGTGCCGTGATGTTAGACTACCCAGAAAAGGGGATAGCGCGCGTTTGTGTAGCTGGTTGTACAATGGACAGTAGAAAAAGAATATGTTCTACTGTGCCTGGCACATTCAAAAAACATCTTCAATGTCCATAATTTCTGGGGGTGCTTAAATATCTGCCCTTGACAAAAGCAGGGGAGGGGACATTCAGTTGGGCTAACATAAAGGCCCTGCATTGGACTGGAATTATTAATTTTATAAGTGACCCTGTTGGACTGGAATTATTAATTTTGACCCTTTTTATAAGTGACCCTGTTGGATTTAAACCATAAAAGTGACCCTGTTGGATTTAAACCATAAAACTTGGGGGGAGCAAATTTAATTTACAGTTGACTCACATGTTTTGTTTTTTCAGTGTCCCTTAATCTGATTTGAATATTACTGTACAATAAATATATTGCTCACTTGAATTATACAAGAGTTCCAAGTCAATACCAATAGATCTAATTTTGCTATGTAAGTGTTGGAGCTGTCTGGATTTATAAGGGTTTGACATTGTAAAATGTCAGAAATAAAGTCCACGCTTGTGTGCTCTGTACCCAGGCAGAACCTGTGACCAATCTCACTAAATTAAATCATACCTGACTTCAAGGATTTAAAAATAGATCAGGTGGAGGCTGAGCGCCCTCTGCTGCCTGTTAGTTTAACATGCCTTTCTCTTAGCTTATAAATTGGAGCAGGCTGTAATTCTGCTGTCTCTTATCTACCGGTATGTTAAATGTGGTGTTGTAAGAAACAAATCTCTATCTCCCTTATGGAGTTTCTAGAGCCCCATATAGAGTCCCTCAGGAAGGTCTCTATCGTTCGGTGAGAAGAAGCAGATGGATGAGAACACAGAAGGGATGAGAACCCAGAACAAAAGGAAACCAGAATTTTTATACTTTTGGATCCACAGTCGGATCTCCGCGTGGAATGGCCTGGCCTGCAAGAAAATCAGTCATACATCAGAAATACGTCATAGAAAGGAGGTACATCGGATAGAGTTACAGGTAAGTTTCACAGGTTACAGGTAAGTCATTGACACCTCCTCAGGTGTCCGTGGGTTTTTGTTTAGCATTTATACAACCCTTAAAATGGAGAGACAAAAAGAGTCAGGCATGGATGGGTTTCAGTCTGTCGCCTCAAAAATGTCTTCCTGCCAGTTCCTGGTTTTTTTTTGCTTACATCCTAATATCAACAACATGCTAACAATTTATTGTCTTTTGCAGGAACAAACAGTGGGGAACACATCCTTAGGAATGTGAAAAGGAAGTATCAAAGGAGTGTCTCAAGAGAGTTTTTTTGTAGCTTAACAATGTATAGTATAGACTTAAATCATCACCTTATTCCTTGTCTAAATAATAAACTTTATTGTTTTACCTACAGCGGGTTCTTTGGCTTATATACATACAGTGGTACCTTGGTTCTTAAACACCTTGATACTCAAACAACTTGGAACCCAAACACTGCAAACCCAGAAGTGTTCCAGTTTGCGAACGTGCTCTGTTTTGAGTGTTATGCATTGTAACAAAGATATATAAACCGAAATATAGGGGAAGGCTGGAAGTCACACGAGGTGGAGGGGGTGGTGGGGTGGGGTGGAGGTGTTATTTTTGTATGTGTGTTTCCTTTTTTCTGTTTGTTTTTTTGTTTTTCAAACATGATTATTTTGTATTTGGAGGAAATTCTATTTTTCATTTTTTTTGCTTTTGGTTTCTGTTTGAGTTTGGTTTATGCCAGAAAATATGTCTTGAGTTGTTTGATCAGTTTTGTTTGATTTTTAATTTTTAATTTCAATAAAGTTTCTTTTAAAAAATAAAAATTGAGTGTTATGCTTCCAATTTGAGTGTTATGCTGAGGTCTGTCTGCTTTTGCTGTTTTGTTTTTGTTTTTGTGACTGTGTGGAACCCAGTTCATCTACTGATTGATTGATTGGTGTAATTGCAGCACATTGTTTATTGCTTTCATTTTAGGGATCAACGGTCTTGTTAGATAGTAAAATTCATGTTAAATTTCTGTTTTAGGGGTTGTTTTTAAAAGTCTGGAACAGATTATTCCATTTTGAATTACTTTCTATGGGAAAGTGCGCCTTGGTTTTGGAACGTTTTGGTTTTGGAATGGACTTCCAGAATGGATTAAGTTTGAGAACCAAGGTACCACTATGTAGAGATGATGCAAGGGCATCTTGCAATGTGTGTGGGGAAACACCACTTGACAGTTTATGAATGGAGTAGATTGACATTGTGAATTGGTGTTATTCATTATCTACACAGTAGATGGCGCTGTGGAGCTGCTCAGAGCTCTTTCACCGCTTGTACAGTAGAAGGAAAAAACCTGTTTGTTTCCTTTTGCCAGACACATCTACTGTGTCTGTAATACGGTAAATAACACCAGTTTGTAATGTCAATCGACTCCCTTCAGTGGAGTGATGATGATGATGATGATGATGATGATGATGATATTATTTATACCCCGCCCATCTGGCTGGGTTTCCCCAGCCACTCTGAATGGCTTCCAACAGAATATTAAAATACAATAATCTATTAAACATTAAAAGCTTCCCTAAACAGGGCTGCCTTCAGATGTCTTATAAAAGTCTGGTAAACATCTGTTGGGAGGGCGTTCCACAGGGCGGGTGCCACTACCGAGAAGGCCCTCTGCCTGGTTCCCTGTAACTTGGTTTCTCTCAGGGAGGGAACTGCCAGATGGAAAACACACAATTAACCTTGGCCAAATGTCAAACAATGAGTGAAAAATCTTATCATCTTATCTGCGCCCATTCTCCCCTCTCCTAAGGCAAGCTCAAGGGAGCGGGAGTGTACCTCTTTCAAATTGCCATTGTGAATGATCAGTAAGAACCAGAGAAAAGCTGCTGGCTGGTGAGCCTAGATGTGCTGCTTTAAAATAAGAAACAATGGAGCACAGATGATGCGTTTGACTTGCCAGAGCACACGTCTGCAATGTAGAAGCCAGCCTCGTTATAAGTTATGGATGGAGAACCCAGCTCTCTAGATGTTGTTCTGCTACCAACTCCATCATTCTTGCCCATGGCGTCTGACAGCAACTGGGGAGCCACAGGTTAATGCTCTCAGAATCATATTGCAGGCAACTCCCTGTTTGCGCGCATTCTGCATGCACACGACTGCTGACGCATGCCCTGTTTTGGGCCCTAGGAGGAGGAATGGGGTGGGTGGGCTTATGCATGTTCTACGTGCCCCAGAACGCAATTCCCCCCCCCCAAAAAAAAACATGGAGTTGCCTGTATTGGCCGAAGTTTGGGGATGCCTGATTTAACTTATAGAATAAGAGAACAAGAAGAACATTAGTTTAAGGAAGATTGGAAAATGTTTATTGAATATATGGGGGGAGATTGTGTGCACTTGAAAACATTGGCAGCATTACGATAAATTCAACAGTGTAAATAAGTTTTGATGGACGAAACAATGGAACACTGAATGGTTTAGTTTATATTTATATAAAATATGCAGGGATTTATGTTATGCAAAATGAACCATGGAAAGAGAAGAAGGGATTGATATTTTAAGGTCTTAATGAATATTCTAAATTGTAAAACAGAAAATTTAGTAAAACTATATATATATATATATAGAGAGAGAGAGAGAGAGAGAGAGAGAGTGTCAAGTAGCACATTTTGGTTCTTCATTAGCCACAGTTAAATGTTCTTTTCAAGAGCCACAAACCTCCATTGACTCAAATTTCTTATTTGTCTTCCTTCTACTGCTTGACCACAACAGCCAGCGCTTGAACCAAGAGCAGCTGGGGGGCAGGGAGGGTTCCTTTAACAATTTCCTTACATCCCAGAGGCCTTTTAGGAGCTGCTACAATGGGGTTGCCTCCTGCCCAGTCATGGTAGCATGAGATGCCCCAGGCTTGTGGCCAGTTGCTTCAGATTGTGTCTGCGCTTCCTTCGCAGTGAAAGAATTCTAATGCAGGTAGATGGCATCCACATTGTGATGGCACAATGCGGTTTGCAAACATGGTTCCTGATCCAGGAGGCAATATGCATGGAAAATCTCCTTAGCTAGAGCAGGGTGGCTGTCTGACAGAGTCTGCCGGCACACCTGGAGGAAGAGGTCACTTAGTAGTGGGAGAATTGATCGTGTGAAACCACTGCAGCCCTTTTTCCTAACTAGGTCTATATATCTGACAGTCCCAGTGTCTGCAGCCTGTTGGACCCCATGCCGCCTCCAAACATCTTGGTCCTGGCATCTACCTCAGAGGGCACAACGCCCCTCAGCAATTTGGCATCTCAGTTACTATAGAGTAGTCAGACCAGTTGCCCTTCTTGGAAATATCTTATTCACTCTTGTACCATGCATGCATACCTTCCTCAGTTGCTGCCCGTCCTGCCTGCCAGTATACCTGAAGGAGCGTCTCCACACCTGTCGCTCAGCCCAGGCACTGAGGTCCAGCTCCGAGGGCATTCTGGTGGTTCCCTCACTGCAAGGTTACAGGGAACCAGGCACAGGGCCTTCTCAGTGGTGGCGCCCGCCCTGTGGAATACCCTCCCATCAGATGTCAGGGAAATAAACAACTACAGTATCTGACTTTTAGAAGACATCTGAAGGCAGCCCTGTTTAAGGTAAAGGTAAAGGCACCCCTGACCATTAGGTCCAGTCGTGACCGACTCTGGGGTTGCGCGCTCATCTCGCATTATTGGCCGAGGGAGCCGGCGTATAGCTTCCAGGTCATGTGGCCAGCATGACAAAGCCGCTTCTGGCAAACCAGAGCAGCACATGGAAACGCCGTTTACCTTCCCGCTGTAGCAGTTCCTATTTATCTACTTGCACTTTGACGTGCTTTCGAACTGCTAGGTTGGCAGGAGCTGGGACCAAGCAACGGAGGCTCACCCCGTCACAGGGATTCGAACCGCCGACCTTCTGATCAGCAAGCCCTAGGCTCAGTGGTTTAACCACAGCGCCACCTGGGTCCCACCTTCCCTGTTTAGGGAAGGTTTAAATGATTGATGTTTGATTGTTTTATATATATATATATATTCTGTTGAGAGTCACAGAGAGTAGCTGGGGAAACCCAGCCAGCTGCGCAGAGTATATAATAATAATTTATTAATCATGCCAGCCTGTAGTAGACCAGTGTAGGGTTACTGAGTTATGGGGCGCTATCTGCCTTACCCCCCATTCCTATTGCCCGAGAATATAGACAGCTTTCCAGGCCGCTTTCTGTCAGTCAAGGAAGCCGACCAGAATCGTGGAGAATCAGAACCCCCTCAGGCACGTTGTCCGCTATTGGACATGGACATAGAAGATCATAGGGATCAGGGACTAAGAAGCATTTGCGCACCTGGGGCATCTCTAAGCTCTCACAAGAAGGCATTCAAGGCAGGTAAGAGGCAAAAGCAGCACCCTCCATTATTGCATAGGGCAGTTGCTTCCCGTTAGATAACCCATAGCAATGAGCACCACAGCAGTCTCAAGGGTACTGGGGATCAGCCGTTTTTCATGATCTGCAACTTAATGTCTGGTCCCTCGAATTTTGACCCCACTACCAAACCAACGAAAAGGTTTGGGATCCAGGCCACAAACAAGACAGATCTGTGACTGTGACAAAGTCTGAGCCATGCCTTTTATTTTCAGATGCAGAGGAGCTGCTTTAAGGGCAGATGTAAGCTGGAACAAAGGCTTCATCCCTTCCAGGACTAGCAAAGTGCGGTGAAGGCCTCTCATGACATGTCCCTGGCTGTTCCCCTCTAATAAAACGTCGTTGAATAGATTATTTGGCCTGTTCTTCCCTGTCTCTTCCACATTACAAAAATGGTGCATTGCTGTTGATTGTGGGGAAATGTGTATTTTGAAAGGGAATATCTTTAGGGAGGGCAGGAGAAGTTGATAAGGCGTTTGTGTATTTCTTTATGTATTTCTTTTATTTGAAATATTTTAATTTTACCTTTCTGCCTGATTAACTAAAGTTGTACCTCAGGTTAAGAACGGACCTCCAGAACGAATGAAGTTCTTAACCTGAGGTACCATTGCACTTTGCATTACAAAATGTGCATTTGTGGAATTCAACACATGCTTTTATTAAGGAATGTGGGGAAAAAAGCAATCTGTACCTCAAAACCGAAAAATGCCACACTATTTGCTGTTCCAGATGTTTTATAGCTGTGAAACAGGCAGGGGCGTAGGAAGGGGTGTGGTGGGGTACGGACCGCCCCGGGTGTCTTCCTGAAGGGGGTGATATTTAGTGCGCCCCCGCATGCCGAGAACGGCCCCCGAGGAGGATTGCGAGATCGGCTCCCAGGTAGAATCGTGCAGCCACGCCGATCAGCCCCTTGGGCAGATCGTCCTCACCCCCAGGTGCACGGCATGTGTGCCACTCCGGGTGCCAGAGCACCCAGCTCCGCTACTGCCGCCACCTTGGCTAGGCCCATGGTCCCAAGCCAGCCCCTCTTCCCATAGCTTTCCCCCCCCCAGCCCCTTTTCACGGTGCTCACTCAAGTGTGATGGGTTAATAAATGCCAAGAAGTTGTGAGCATGCCCTCCCCAATCCAACATCTTCAGTTGCAATCGTAAAAGCATGAAAGCGTAAGGCCAATAGAATATACCAGCACTAATTTCTGAGTAAGCACACATCTGTTTGAAGGTTTGTTCAAGTGTGGGTCAAGATGAAATGGCGATAATAATAATAAGAAGAAAGGAACAGTGTGAAACACACTTATTTATTTCCAGAATGTATCAATGTGGGAAGAAAATACCAATCCCTCACCCAAGCCCTGCAATGATTGCATGCTGAAAATGAAGACATTTACACCCACTGTATTAATGCTGCAAGGGACTTTTTTATGTGTCATTATGACAGGTGGTGGAGGGAGCGAGCCACATTACAGTGAGTGAGCCTGTCCCTGGCTATAGTGCAGGTGCTAGCCCTCTCACTGGTTAAAGCCGAAGGAGTTAAGGGGCAGAGGAATTAGGAAAGAGACTCGGCTGGCGAAGATGAAACAGGTTTGTAAACACGACTGAAACCAGTTTAGGTTTGATTTTTTAAGTAAACAAAGGGATTTTACTCTACTGAAACATTACTGTTTATAACTTCAAAAAGAGGTACAGTACAAGTAATTTTCACCTGTGAGCCAAGATATATATATATAGGTAAAGGTAAAGGGACCCCCAACCATTAGGTCCAGTCGTGACCGACTCTGGGGTTGCGCGCTCATCTCGCATTATTGGCCGAGGGAGCTGGCGTATAGCTTCCAGGTCATGTGGCCAGCATGACAAAGCCGCTTCTGGCAAACCAGAGCAGCACATGGAAACGCTGTTTACCTTCCCGCTGTAGCGGTTCCTATTTATCTACTTGCATTTTGATGTGCTTTCGAACTGCTAGGTTGGCAGGAGCTGGGACCAAGCAACGGGAGCTCACCCCGTCACAGGGATTCGAACCGCCGACCTTCTGATCAGCAAGCCCTAGGCTCAGTGGTTTAACCACTGTCTAAAAAGTAGTAGGAGAGGCAATAATTTTTAAATCAAATGGAAACAGAAAGAAAATAGAAGTCCAAAGAAGAATTCATCCCAATCAAAGAGGGACAGTCAATTGTGGACCAGTGGTATAGCAAGGTCAACTGGTACCCGGTGTGGAAATTTTTTGTCTATCCCGCCCGCCCACCCCACATTAAAATTGAAATCTGTCAAGGAGAGCCATGCAGGCGATCACAATGCAGATCCTGCCTTCTCCTCCTTCACCCCCCCTGTCAGAGAGAGCCAGAGGATCTGGAGGGTGGCAATGTGAGAATGGACCTTTTCAGTGGTGACTCCCTGTTTGTGGAATGTTCTGGCACCATCATTATATAAAAATCATTTCTAACCAGGCCTTTGCCTCTCAATTATCTTTGGCCTTGGGTGGGAGGGATGTTTTAATCCTGCCTTTTAAAAACAGGATTTTCCTTTTGGGTTCTTGTTTTTTTTTATTTTATGCTGGTTTCAATGTACTGTATGTGTTTGTATGTACATATATTGAAAGCTGCTTTGAATTACCTTGGTAAAAAAAAGACCAATAATTTTTAATAATAATAATAATAATAATAATAATAATAATAATAATAATAATAAATTCACTATGTCTTTTCGAACTGAATGATTCAGAGCACACTTAAATACTGTGCTAAGCTCTAACTGTCCCAGAACCATGTACTCCCTCAAACTGGATTGTATGAACATAAACTCTGAACATAACCTCATATAAGCCCTGTTCTAAGAACTGCATTGACTGCCAGTTCATTTCTGGGACCAATTTATAGTACTCACTTGAGTGTTTTAAGCCCTAAATAACTTAGGTCCCACCTCCTCCTTCCTTGCAGAAGCTCACAGGTGTTAAGATCAGCAGAGGGGAAGCTCTTGGGAGTTTCACAGCCTTCAGATTTTGGGGGTGGGGGTGGCCCAGAAGATTGTATTCTCTGTGGAATCCCCTAAATTGTGGAATTCCCTCCTCACAGATATGGAATCTGGCTTCTTCACTACTCAGCTTTGGGCAAAAGATGGGAGATGAACCTCTCCACCTTGGAGATGTGTGTTTTCAGGGCCCACTCTATTCCTTTAACTGTTTTAACTGGTTAAAATTTTGAATTTTAAATTGTAACCCAACCTGGGACCTGTTGGTAAAGGGTGTGTAATTAATGACGATGAGTATAACAACAACAATGTGAAATAGTAGAAATTGCTTTAGGAATGTGCTTTTTTTCTTGTCACTAACGCTAGTAATCAAGAGGAAAGGAGAGCATTTTTTTTTTCATTTCCACCATAGTTTCCCGCCAAACAGGCTCTCAAAGCAGTTTACAATACAAACGTGATCCATACAAACAATGGAGTATTTTGATTAAGCTGGTTATTTGAATATTGTGTTTTTAGAACCAATTACTTAGTGAAAATGTAATACATCATCTTTAAATATCACATTCGATGAAGGCCCACTCCTGCCTTACTCCCCCAAGAATCAATGGGACTTGACCTATTCCTGAGTTGCACCATATACAGTACAAAATAACTTAAGAAAAGCCTGTTGCACCAGGCCAGTGATCCACCTCGTCCAGCATCCTGTTCTCACCGTGGCCAAGCTCCCCCTCCCTGCACTTTCCAACAGCTGACCTTCAGAATTATACTACCAGGAAGTACCTCTCCAGTTAGGGTGACTTTACCCTATATACGAATGCAAGGTTTTATGAAACAATTTGGTATTCTTTCGTTCTTTAAAAAGCACTCTTTGGGGCAGACATATTATATCAAATAAAAACAAACGAACAGAATTTTAGGGGAGTTAAAAGGTTGAAACAGGCCTGACATTCGCTTGGTTGGGAAGTTGTTTTGGTCTCTTTCTCCCTAGCCCACCCCTCCATTCATACTATTACTGACTGGATTAACTTTTAAAGTATTCCATTCTAGAGTAAAAAATGTGCTTGTTCATTCAAAAATCATTTAGAATAATACTTGTGCTGCTGAGTATCATTTACTAAAATCCAGTTAACAATTATATATTAAAAAATATAGGCATCTATGATGAAACACTACATTTTTTTCTCTCTGTGTCCCCCTGCACACATACCCACATTGCAGGAGGCTGGACTAGATGACCCTCAGGATTCCTCCCAACTCTACCATTCTATGATTCTATATGACAAAATACTATCTTACATATGTTTGTGTGAATTTATTTATTTTATCAAATTTATACGCCGCTTGATTGTAAAATAATAATAATACCCAAATGGTTTACAAGAGATAAGCCAGTAAAAGCAAGCAAAGATTACAACCCTATTTAAAATGCACAATGGTTACGTAACATACTAAAACAGATTAAAATTACCTCTACTTTCTAAGCATCTGGGTTGTTGTTGTTGTTGTTGTTTAGTCGTTTAGTCGTGTCCGACTCTTCGTGACCCCATGGACCATAGCACGCCAGGCACTCCTGTCTTGCACTGCCTCCCACAGTTTGGTCAAACTCATGTTCGTAGCTTCGAGAACACTGGCAACCATCTCGTCCTCTGTCGTCCCCTTCTCCTTGTGCCCTCCATCTTTCCCAACATCAGGGTCTTTTCCAGGGAGTCTTCTCTTCTCATGAGGTGGCCAAAGTATCTGGGTAGGTTTGTCTAAATAGGAATGTTTTAAAACAGGTGCAGAAAAGAGAATTGTGTGTGTGTGTGTGCGCGCACACACACACACACACACGCATATACAGATGTGTGCCTTTTTCAAACTCGAATCCCCAGATCTTGTTGGACTACAATTCCCATCGTCCCTAGCTGCTAGGACCAGTGTGAAGTGTGGGGTTCATGTGGGTGTGGGTGTATGTATATTATATCTATCTATCCCCTTTGTACCATTGGGAGCCAGCTAGGAGCGCCCATCACACACACACACACACACACACACACACACACACACACATTCAAGTAGAGGAAATCCTTCCCTATAAAGGTCCAATATTTGAAGTTGGGCAGGATGGTGGGCGCTCCTAGCTGGCTCCCAGTGGCTGAAAGGGGCAGGGGGGGAAACCCCTCTGTCGATGGAACCTAGTGGCAAGAAGCAGGGAGGGGGGTTGGCGAGAGCTTTAAAATAAAGAGGCACGTTTTCTCCATCAAAGATGACGGTCCCTATTCCACACAGAAGAGGTTTGGGGTGTGTGTTACAATCAAAAGGTGTGGGGTGGTGGGGGTCACGGAAGGAGAGGAATATGATGCAAGCAAGAAAATGATGACGTTGTAACTGATGTGTGTGTATTTAGCCGGCATTTGTCACCCCCTCAAGATGGCACCCGGGGCGCTCCGCACCCCCGCACCCCCTTCCTACGCCTGTTGTGGAAAAAATATGGACTTTGAGGATGTCCCCCAAAAGAAAGCTTAGCCAATCAAAATCTAAACTGAAAACTCAGGAAAATCACAAGATGAAGATTTTAAGGATAATCACCAAAACAAAAAACAAAAAAACCACATGGCTACTGGAGTAGCCAAGAGGAAATGAAGGAATATGAAAGGGATAAATCAAGTTTTGCTTACTTTTCAAACTAACTAGTCTTTGGATGTAAAAAGGAGCACATAGGTGGATATGAAGTTTGCTTAAAGCACAGGGAAAAATGGGTAGGGGAAATGGAAAGTTTTTCTTTTAAAAGGCAACTAGAGAAGCCATCTGATAGTACCACAAGCAAACTGAAGGTGACTTTGCCAATTCCAGTGTGGAAAAGCAAAGGAGGCATTTTGAGAATGAAGCTGCTGATGGCAATGATAAGAAAGAGGTGGCTTCTCATTGGCTCCTGGGGAGGAGGAGATGCAGAGCTACTGCTCAGGGACATAGCAATTCCAGGCCCCTGCGTGAAAGTGTATTATTTCTCTTAGGAAAGCTCTTCCTGGGTGACCTTGGGCCAGTCACTGCCTCTTAGCCTAACCTACCTCACAGGGTTGTTGTGAGGATGAAATCATGAGGGGTACCATTATACCACCTGTGCAGAAAATTACGTAAGATATGGGAAATGGACCTCAAAAGGTAACGATGCAACAGCCCAGGCAAAACTATCACCAGTACACAATGTGGCTGTGATTGCAATAATTCTCTCATTACATCCTACAGTTTCAGTGAGAAATTAATATACTGCAACCATGTTTTTGGATTTTTAAAATTGTTTTATTTTAGCTAAGCAACTTTGCTAAGTGATGTCTAAATGCTATACCATAATGATAGTAACAGTACAGATGCATTGTGAATTAATGGCATCTAGTTGAGCATCTCTTGCTTTGCTGGAATGAAAATTCATATTGTGTTCCATTCGCAGCTCTTTCTGCTAAAACTCTTTTTGGTGACAATACAACCATCACACCACCATCAGCTCATTGGACGAAAGGGAGGATATAAATGTAATAACACATCAAATACAAATGAAAGTTCCGAAGGAGCCTGTATTGAGCAATACTGTTCATTCAATCATTTTTTTTCCAGAAGAGAACTTGGAAAAACCAATGTGGCCACCACCTTTGCTTCCAATCGGAGGAACTTCTGCCATAAGGATACCACTACAGAGGAGGCCCTATTCTGTGTTACCACAATGAGGTTCACCTGCTGGTAGGACAAACTAGTGTTTCTAGATTGCAGGCTAGCGAGGAAATTTCTATTATGTTCCGTCTGTAATTCCTTGTGCTAAGACTCTTTCAGGTTGCGGTGTCTGAATCGTCCGAAGAAGCCCTATTCTGCGTCACTACAATGAGGCTCACCTGCAAGGTAGGAGAACACTTCTTCTTTTGTTCCAGCTCTTCTTTTCTTCAAGTTTACAAGAGTTCACTGTACCTGAATTGAGAGTTACCTGCATTTGGACTGTGCTGCTTTAGGTAAGTTCTCATTCCACCACTCAGCGGTCTTTTTTTCAAGACAATGTTTTTTGTATTGGTCTCCCCTTTTTCCCATTTTCTTTTCTGCTGGTCTCTTCACAGGTCTCTCCAAAAAGCTCCCAGCCTGAAATGAAGCCAGCTCCTCCTAGAGAGCCCCAGAAGTCATGGAGGTAAGAAAAGGCTCAAGGCTCACCTGCAGGTAGGAGAACACTTCTTTTCTTCCAGTCCTTCTTTCCTTTTGTTCCAGCACTTTCTTTCTTCAGGCTTCCCAGAGTAGGCCTTGCTTGGCTAGGGAGAAAATCTCTAGTGTGTTTCATCTGCAACTCATTGTGCTCAGACTCTTTCAGATTGCGGTGACTGAGTTGCCAGAAGAGACCCTATTCCGTATCTCCACAATGAGGCTCACCAGCAGGTAGGAGAACACTTCTTTTGTTCCAGCTCTTCTTTTCTTCAAGTTTCCAAGAGTTCACTGTACCTGAAGTGAGAGTCACCTGCCTGCATTTGGACTGTGCTGCTTTAGGTAAGTTCACATTTCACCACTCAGTGGTCTTTTTTTTGTATTGGTCTCTCCTTTTTCCCACTTTCTTTTCTGCTGTTCTCTCTACAGTTCTCTCCAAAGAGCTCCCTCCTAACCCTCAAATGAAGCCAGCTCCTCCTAGAGAGTCCCAGAAGTCATGGAGGTAAGAAAAGGCTCGCCTGCAGGTAGGAGAACACTTCTTTTCTTCCAGTCCTTCTTTTCTTTTGTTTCAGCACTTTTTTC
The DNA here is from genome assembly GCF_965207765.1 of Zootoca vivipara. Lineage (NCBI taxonomy): Eukaryota > Metazoa > Chordata > Lepidosauria > Squamata > Lacertidae > Zootoca > Zootoca vivipara. The sequence goes on from NC_142598.1 coordinate 8,457,378, forward strand.
CCTTCAGCCTTCCCAGAGTATGGTTTGCTTGGCTAGGGAGAAAATCTCTATTGTGTTCTGTCTGCAACTAATTGTGCTAAGACTCTTTCAGGTTGCGGTGACTGAATTGTCAGAAGAGGCCCTAATCCGTGTCTCCACAATGATGCTCACCTGCAGGTATTCTTCTTTTGTTCCAGCTCCTCTTTCCTTCAGGCTTCCCAGAATTCACTGTACCTGAAGTGAGAGTCACCTGCATTTGGACTGTGCTGCTTTAGGTAAGTTCACATTCCACCACCCAGTGGCCTTTTTTGTATTGGTCTCTCCTTTTTTCATTTTCTTTTCTGCTGGTCTCTCCACAGGTCTCTCCAAAGAGCTCTTCTTAACATCTTAAGGTTTTCTTTTTTCCTGAGAGAACATTCTCAGAATGTTCTCTCAGGTTTTGCTTTTCCCCTTGTTGCATTGCTCCAAAAAAAAGCAAAAGACGCTGGTGGTTGGTACTCCTGGTTCCCAGGACGGGGTTCAAGCCCCTGCGGTGTCCATGCTTACTTCCAATGCAACTTCTATGTCTCTCTATCTCTCTGTCTCTCTATCCCTCTATCCCACACTGTCCAAATAATGATTGGATCCCTTTTTCATCCCTGAGGGAGGGTGACATAGCCACACCGCCCCCCCCAAGCTGCTCACTGCTTGCCACGGGCAGCACCCCCCGGGATGCTCACCATGGGCAGCATCCCTCTGAGGCACACCCCTGTGGGCAGCTAACCCCACCCCCGGGTGCACACCACCTCTGGAAACACGGATAAATGGGACTTCCTCTTTTTCTGTAGGATGGACGTGAAAGTTGAAGGCTGCTCATCACTTTACTGCCTGGTGTTTCAGCAAGAATTGCAGCCTGCTGAATTGAGGAAATGCAGAAAAGCCAGGGGATCCTCGGTGGGCCCAGCCCAGGCCCAATGCGCAGCTTTGAGTGCTGGAAGAAGAACTATGCCAAGCACACGGACCGGCTGCGCCAGCAGCGCCAAAAGAAGAAGCGCCCCGCTTGGGAGGTGGAGAAAGAAGGCATTGCCAGGCTGCAGCAGAGCTACTCGCAGATCAATGCAGATGGGGTTGTAAGATTTTCGGAAACACTGAAAGGATTGCAGGAAGCTCAGTATGGCACCTTGACTCAAATCCAGAGGCAGACCACAGGTCTGGCGTTGGAAGGTAAAGACATACTGGGAGCTGCAAAGACTGGATCTGGCAAAACTTTGGCTCTCGTTGTACCTGCTCTGGAAATCTTATACCATCAGCAGTGGACTTTACTGATTATATCGCCTGCCCGAGAGTTGGCATACGGAACGTTTGAGGTTCTGCGAAAGGTGGGGAAGAATCACGAGTTCTCAGCTGGTCTTATCATTGGTGGAAAGGACCTGAAACAAGAATTGGAAAGAATCCACATTATAAGCATATGGATATGTACTCTGGGACGGCTTATACAGCACATGGACGAAACACGGTATTTCCAGAAATCTGTTAAATGAGAATTGGAAATGAAGACCGGGGTAGGGGGGAGGCTGGGGAAGCTCCTAAAATGTGATTATAATGAATGATTACGATGGTTTTTCTTTTTGTTCTCTTTTTTCCTTTTTCCTTTTCCTTTTTCTCCCCCCCTCTTTTTTCTTCCTTATATTTTTTTCTTTTTGGGGGGGGGGTTTGAGGGTGGGTGGGTGGGCTTTAAATGTTTATTTGGATAAATAGTTGGGTGGATACTCTCCTTCTTTCTTCCCTGTTATTCTGGGGCTATCTGGTGGCAGGGGGGGCTCTGGGGCAGGGGAGGGGGAGGGGACAAATTCAACTATGAAATGCACCACCTTTGACTGTCTACCTTCATCGGACTTTCTCATGGCAGGAGGGGGCCTGTGGATGGTGGATGAGAAGAAGGTGGAGATTATGTATCTTCTGTTTCTAATCTGTAAAATTAATAAAAATTATTATATATATAAAAAAGAAACATGGTATTTCCATGCCTCCATTCTGCAGATGTTGATACTCGTCGAAGCTGACACAATTCTGGACATGGGTTTTGCTGATACGATGAACGCAATCATAGAAAACCTTTCTGAGATGCGCCAGACTCTGTTTTTCTGCCGTCTTCGACCTGGACTCCCTATACTGGCTCTTCATGGCAAGCAGCAGCAGATGCAAAGAATGGAAGTCTTCACTGATTTTGTGCGCAAGAAATCAGCAGTTCTCTTTGCTATGGATCTTCCAGCTCGGGGGCTTGATTTCCGTGATTCCGTGTGAATTGGGTCGTTCACTTTGACTGTCAGGAGGGTGCAAATACATTGACAGAGTTGGCAGGACAGCCTAGGTATCAGATAGGCACCTGGCCAATTTGGTTGCCAATAAATAAAATTTGCTGCATATTTCTGAGATTGTGGTCTTTCCGACGAGTCGCTCTCGTCCAGGTTTGGTAACGGTCTTACGTTAAATGTGGTGAGGATCTTATGCCCTTTAAAAATGTGGGTTTGGGGGGGGCGGTTGGGGGTTATTGGGTTGTTGTTTTTATTTTGATTATGTATTTTGTGGTTTTCTATTTTGGTTTTATTCTGTGAACCGCCCTGAGACCTCCAGGTATAGGGCGATATATAAATTCAATTAATCATCATCATCATCATTATCATCATCTCACCATACTGGGGAGACTGTCACCAGGTGATGTGGCCCATCAACAGTTAGCAGACCGAGAAAGCTGTATTATTATTATTATTATTATTATTATTATTATTATTATTATTATTTATTCCCTACCCATCTGGCTGGGTTTCCCCAGCCACTCTGGGCGGCTTCCAACAGAAGTATTAAAATACAATAATTTATTAAACATTGAAAGCTTCCCTAAACCGGGCTGCATATATTCAGATGTCCTCTAAAAGTCTGGTACTTGTTTTTCTTTTTGACATCTGGTGGGAGGGCGTTCCACAGGGCGGGTGCCACTACCGAGAAGGCCCTCTGCCTGGTTCCCTGTAACTTGGCTTCTTGCAGCGAGGGAACTGCTAGAAGGGCCTTGGCATTGGACCTCAGAGTCTGGGCAGATTGGAGGTGGAGACGCTCCTTCAGGTATACTGGACTGAAGCCAGTCTTTAAGAAGACTGGAATGCTAAGAGCAATTTGAATACAGTCAAACTTTCCCTTTTTACACAGTGTCCCTCCTTTTACTCAACAGAAGTTTGGGTAGAGCAGGGGTGCCGACACTGAGATTAAAATTGTAGTTTTAAACAATGGCAGAGTGTTGGAGAAAGCTGAGTTGGTTTTTAAAAAGAAAAAAAGAAAAACCAAAGCACTTCTAACAAGGAGATGAGTACAACACAACAGCTCTTTAGAACCGCAGAGTACTTGCCTAGACCTTCGCCTGGTGTCCAAACAACTCATTTATCAGTTATAGCTGTGACTTCACTCATTGGCTTAAAACACTGACAGGCAGGATCAATTAGTTTGGTTCATTGTTTCATAACTTGATTTCCAGAAGGACTAGAAACTTTTTCTTTTCTCGTTTTAAAGATAGTTCAGGAGCAATCCCTGAGTTCTTCTGCACCAATCCTTTAGAACGGCAGCTGCGTTCCTTCCCTTTGCACACCTGAATCCACAAAAGCGTTTCCAGGAGGGGAGGGAGGAGGAGGAGGTTTTTGTGTTGGGTAGTGGGGATCAGGGGATTTGGGTTGCCATCAGGGTTCTTATCCATTTAGCAGATAACGGCATCTGAGTCCTCCTCCTCCTCCTCCTCCTCCTCCTCCTCCTCCTCCTCCTCCTCCTCCTCCTCCTCCTCTTCTCCAAGTCCAGGCAACAATTCACTTTTTTCCCCTAGACCTGCATTTGAAAAAAGTATAGAATTTCTTCCCTCACCTGCTTTTGCAGAATGGAAAGCAATGATGAACTCTTGATAAATCACTGCAACTAGAGATCCCTTTACTGTTTCCTGTGGGCTGCTGTCACTATTCCCACTCAGATCTGATTGTCTCTGAGACATGTATCTGGGCTATAGACCACCTGCTCCTGCCTGCCAGCCTTCTCACAATAAGAGTAGCAGACTATCAGCTTCCTCCCCTTCTTCAGTCTCAGTGTTGCCCCTCGATAGAACACATTAGGGAAGAGCAGGGGCAGCCCATTCTGTTTTGCCACCTGAGGTGAAACAGGAAAGTGCTGCCATCCATTCCTCCCCGCCCCCCCCCCCCAAGCTTCACTTATTGGATTCACATGGTGGCTTCCCAAGATTGCACAGAACTGTTGTGAGAACTCACGCAAACTCTCACTAGCCCAAAACATGTTGCCTAAGGCATGCTGCAAATGGCACTCCTGTCAATTCAAGGTACATGGTGCCCAAGGTTAGTCAACACTGAAAAAATCCCTCAAGCTCCTTGAAGTGTAGGTGGGTTCCCACGAGGCAAGAAACAGTGATAACAGCAAGAACCTTTATTGAACTACATCAGGCACGTCCAACAGTTAGATCTCTGGTAGGTCACTGGCTCCCCCCAAAGAAGCTCAACAACTTTGGCTCTACCCCAAAAGGCTCAAAATTTTATCTCTTCACCCCCCAAAAAATGGGGTTTTCCACCTGCCTCAGAAAAGCTCAACAACTTTGACCTGAACCCCTAAAAAGGGGGGTAGATTACTGCCAGTTTTTAACTCTGTGAGTAGACCGCAGTCTCTTGGGAGTTGGCCACCCCTGAACTACATCAATGGGAAACAGAGGCAAAGCAACTGCTTATATGAATTTCTGAAATCCTGGGCCACTCCCAACAGGATTGGCTGTCTAAACTTCCAAACTGCGAATCACAACTCAGAGTTCAAGGGCTAATGGCAGAGGCCCAAATCCTGAAATATTCTGTGATTGGACAACATGTATCGAATCAGAGCACAGGAGCTCAGAATTCTTAGTCCAGCTCAGACAAACACAGACCACTGAATACATAAATAACACTCCTCTTCCCCTTCCTGGTAGTAATATCGCAAGAACAACAATTTGTTGTCCTTTCCTGACATGCAAAACCAGCCGTCTGAGATGACTGACATTCCAGGGGTTTCACATACATTATCTCAATCATCCCTGCACCAATCCTGCAAGGGAAGCTGGGATGGCATTGCTAGGAGTTTGTGGGTGCCCGGATGAATTCCTGAAGCCTCTGCTGTGTCTCATTCCCCAAAGGAAACACAAACTCTGGGTAAGTGCACTTGGAATGCCTAGAATCTTTCACCGCTTGGAGATTGCGGTGGCATGAAACAATATGCTCCGACAGCCACGGTCCTTATTTTCTGGTGCTTGTTCTGGCAAAGATACAGGGCTTCTGGGGGAGATGTTAGGGGGTTCATTTTTCATGTCCCCTCAGTGTGCTCACACATATCCTACATGAACTAGAGTCCTTCAGGTTTCAGTTCCTTCTCGCCGCTCTTTAGAAGTTAAATCTAAATTCAACTAACATACCCCATCTGTAGAAGGGCTTCAGTGAAAGTCCCTCATTGGGGGAGGCAGCCTTCTCTCTGCTTGTCAGTGATGGGAAAAGTCCAGCTTCTTGGACAGCAAGGTGTGCAGGCTGCTGTGGAGCAGGGCTGAGGGAAAAGTTCACTGCCTTCAGTGATTGTCTGCAGTTGCTTCAGGCCTCCAGCTGGGGCTAGGATCGCAGCATTAGAGACTTTACCTAACCAGACTTGTCGGTGGAAGCCGTGTGTGATGTGTGTGATGACTTCTGCTTGCTCAATTGCTCTTCCCCTGCTCTTCCAATACTGCACACCCCAAAACTGGCAGGGAGGAGGGAGTTTGGGAGAACACCCCCCTCCCCAGAACAGCATATGGCAGCAGCAGGAGAAAGGCATTCTTCTGCTTGGCAGGTTGAATTTTTCTCTCTGACCAAACAACCGCCTTAGCACAACATTAAATTCCTCCCTCTGTGTGCAAAATGCATTTTGTCTCCTTCTATCATGGATTAATATGGTCGGTAATAAGTTCGTCCAGTTCTGCCTTGAAAGTCAGCGGGCTCTTGAACCATCTTAATTCTGTAAAGAAGGGGGACTGCTGGGGTCAATTCACTAACACCCACTGCTTCTAAAGCCGGTACAGGACAGGCTCTTGCTGAGGAAATGGGCACAGCCTACCGTAGGCCAAGTGATGGGGCTGCTGAGGTAATGATCCATGGTCTAAAATTAAAACCAGCCTGGTGTAGTGGTTAGTCATGCAGCTCCTGGCTTAATTTCCTATAGAGGGAGGGAGAGCAGGAAAGGAAAAGAAAAAGCAACTGTGAGAGGATTATGGACAGAGTGATCAAACTATTGCTGCCCAAGACAATTAAGGGGGAAGTGGGGAGAAGTGGGGCAGAAATAAAATGTATCCCTTTGGGGGGAGTTTTTCTTTTCTTTTCTTCAATTGAGGCCTTGCGTTGGCCCAGGAATCAATATAGTTGCAACTACCCTGGAAGTTGGACCCAGGTGGGCTCTTCATCCTAGCTTATTCTATCAGAGCAGGGCTGGGTAGACAGCTCAACGCCTCCAGTGATGATCGGCAGATGCCCCCAGTGGGTTTAGAATGGCAACTTCTGCCAGTGCAATGGGGCTTCCTTTGTTAATCTCCCTCGGGTTCTTCGGAGACTTTGAATAACACCTGGAATGCAAAGTTAAGCTAAAAACCTAACAGCAGAGAAATCGCCTCAAAAGCTTATTCAATGCTGAAGTACAAAGAGAAGTAAAATAAAAAAATTCCTTCAGTAGCACCTTAAAGACCAACTAAGTTTTTATTTTGGTATGAGCTTTCGTGTGCATGCACACTTCTTCAGATACACTGAAATAGGAGTCCCCAGGCACTTATGTGGAGAAGGGGTGGGGAGGGGTGGGGTGGGGAGGGGGTATCACTCAGAAGGGTGGTGGAAGTGGGTGATTGACTGACTGATAGCTGTTGATGACTGAAAATGACTGCAAATGGTTTTGCATGAAAAAGCAAGGGTTGAGATGGCTGAAGATTGCTTTATCATGTATAATGAGATAAGAATCCTATGTCTCTGTTCAAACCAGGTCCCTCCATGGTTTTGAGCTCGGTGATAAGTTGTAATTCAGCAACTTCTCTTTCCAGTCTATTTCTGAAATTCTTTTGTAGTAAGACAGCTACTTTGAGATCTTGTATAGAATGTCCTGGGAGATTGAAGTGTTCTCCTACTGGTTTCTCTGTCTTATGGTTCCTGATGTCAGATTTATGTCCATTTATCCTTTGGCGTAGGGTTTGGCCTGTTTGTCCAATTGGAAGTGTGCATGCACACGAAAGCTCATACCAAAATAAAAACTTAGTTGGTCTTTAAGGTGCTACTGAAGGATTTTTTATATTTTACTTTGACCCAGACCAACACGGCTACCTACCTGTACAAAGAGAAATGAGCAACTTAGACTAGGTGTACTTAATTTCCACAGTGATGAAAACAAAAAATGGCAGCACTATTGCGTGTTAAGATCCCAAGACCTCCCTCAATAAATAAAGCCACAACTGACACGGAATTTAGTTTAAGGTTATTGGCATAATTTTGGCCACAACTTTATTGGTTACAGATTGTGAGTGGTTTGCTTAGGCATTGGTTCCCAACTAGCTGCACCTGACCTGAGCAGGGCAGCACTGATGCCTGGACTCCAGCAGATGTCCGTAAGGGAAAACATCCTGAGGGAGGATTGAACCAGGCTCAGACTCAAGCTCACCCCAAATGCTCCCAGGGGCTCTGGCATGGCCCTAACCCCTGGAAGGGGATCAGACAAAAGCAAGGAGAGCCCCTGGATTCCTTTCACGGAATACCCTTTGCGCATGGGAGGGGCAGGTGTGACAACCTCCCCTCCACATTGAACCAATGCCTAACCACCAAACCTTACAAAGTTCTGACAATTTGCTACGCGGCAGGTGAAACCCATAAAGGTCCCTCGGTTAATGCATGAAAACAATCCCATTGTCCAGATTTACCCCAGCAACCGAGGGACCACCAATTGTTGTGGCTATCCAATCGCCGCTCCTACCCACAACAGCAGTGAGGTCAGTCTTGATGATCCCACCGCAACACGTGCTCTCTGGGAGGAGGACACGATTTCCAGCAAAATAATTTTAAAAAACCGATACAGTACAGTACAGTGGTACCTCTACTTACAAATAACTCTACTTACGAATGTTTCTACTTATGAATGGAGCTCTGTCCACCATCTTGGATGCGGTTTAGATAGGATTTTTTTTCTACTTACGAATTTTTAGATAGGGTTGCTTCGACTTACAAATTTTTTCTCCCAATGCATCCCTATGGGATTCGACTTACAATTTTTTCCGACTTACAAATGTGCGTTCGGAACGCATTAAATTCGTAAGTAGAGGTACCACTGTACTGGATTTCACTGATGACGACAGCTTATGATAAAAACTGCTCATCAAGGTCTTTAGCTACAAAATTGTTTTGAAAACTATGTCAAAACAACTCCATAATAACATTTGAATGAATTAGCTGGGGGAAATCCCTGAAGTTTATTTCTAGAGAAGGGGTAAATCAGTTTTGTGTAGTGTCTCTCACTCTCCTCTTTCTGACTGGCGAGTCATGTGTGTGTATGTGTGTGTGCAAAAATGATTATGAAACTTTTCCATCCCTCGGTGCTTTGAAAGGAGCAGCGTGCCCACTATATCCGTTACTGCACTCTGTTGTACAGTATTTGGCAAGTCCCTTTGGTTTCTGAGCAGGTGGATGAAAACCCCTGTAGGCAGCTCCTGCGGTTGGCAAGAATGGACAGATTCCTCACCCATACATAGATTCTACTTTGAGGTAACTGGAGAAGACCAGAAGTGAAGAAAGTGGAGATTTAGGTGCTCTTTTCACCGTGGTCAGAAGGAAACTCCATCCTGTGTGTGTTTCTGCTTTCTTTGAAAATGGCCATGAAATTCCTTTGCTTTCTGGTTCCTCTTTTCAACCTGCTGCTCTGTATTCACTACCAAAAATGCCAGAAAAGCTTGCAATCACATTCAGGGATATAGATTTTATCTGGCATAATTGCTTTTATTATTCTTCAAAGTAGAAAAGTTTGCTTGATGTAGCTTGACTTAAAGTATTTCCCCTGCTCTGGAGGGAAGGAGTTGGAGGGGAGAGGTCGGGTGGAGCGGTTCTTGCATAGCCCCTGGGACAGAGCCCAAACAGTTGGCATTTTTGCCATTCCTCCTCTCTTTGCCTATGGGCGAGAGATTGAGGCAAAGAGGGTGGGGGAGGGAGTTTTATTTTTCTTCTATCGCAAAACTTGGGGTCCCTTTACCTTTTTATAGTCCAAAGGCTATTCATCAAGAAATAAGGACTTGTTTTAAGTTTTTCTTTTTCTTTTTTAAATAATTTTTATTGGCTTTTACATAGAGAAAAATAAAAAAAAAGAAATAATACAACAATCTTATTTCTTCAATATTCTTCATATATATATATATATATATATATATATATATATATATATATATATTAAAAATGAAAAAATGAAAAAATATTATCATACTTTTCAACTTTAATTCTAGACATTTCAGACTTCCTCGTACCCCCTTCTTGAGTTCTCGATAATTCACTAATTATTGCAGTTTCCAATTCTACCCACCCTTTCTTTCTTCCCAAATATAACTTCTTTTTAACCAATAACCCTTCATACTTCACATTGCCTTTATTACCCAATGTTCTCTGCCCTTTTACCCAGAAATATGTTTTAAGAAATATGTTTTAAGTTTTTCATCTGTGCTAAAACTCAGCGTATGTATGTATATATATATATATATATATATATCCGTTTAACCACAACATGGATACATATGCTATAATGTTATTGTTTTAGTTACATAAATGGTTTAAATTGTTATTAAGAAAATGATTTATATATATATATATATATATATATATATATATATATATATATATATATATCCGTTTAAGCACAACATGGATACATATGTTATAATGTTATTGTTTTAGTTACATAAATGGTTTAAATTGTTATTAAGGAAATGATTATTTTTCTCCTTCCAATAAAGTACAGCAGAAAAGTTGTCCAGATAGAAACAGTTAACTTATTAAACAATAATCTCATAATTATCTGCCTATGTATTTCTAATAGTATAACCAAATCAGTAATTTTTGATATAACTGTAAAAACTACTCTGAAAATTTATTATTCCAAAAATGAAACCTTCATCTGATTGTAAATATTAAGGTTATACCAGCTAGAATGAGTCTTTCTGTAAAAAATAATAATTTAAATCAAGTTTTACTGACTAGTGATTTAAATCACAATTTATATCAATTTGATTTAAATCAAATGCACCCTGTACATGATGACATTGAAGGTACTTGGAGTGCAGTGTACAATGTCATTTCTACCCCATTGTCCCAGGGCCCTGTCTCTCCTCAAACTGTTGTTAAAAGGACGGTGGTACCTTGGTACTCAAATGGCTTGGCTCCTGAACAAATTCGCTCCTGAACGCCACAAACCCGGAAGTAAGTGTTCTGGTTTGCAAACATTTTTTGGAAGCCAAACGTCCAACGCGGCTTCCGCTTGAGTGCAGACCTTGTGGAGGGCCGGACCTTGCGTGTGCGGGCGCACATTTGCATGTGGAGGAGGGGGATTCTCCTTTTCCCCCTCTCTCCCCAGCCCCTCCCCTCCCCCTGCCTGCCTGCGGAGGGACGAGAGGCCCCAAAGGGCTGGCTGGCTCCGGAGAGGCGCTGTCCAAAATGGCACTCAGCCAGCTCAGCCCAGCCCCCACGCAGGGTGGGGAGAAGGGCGGGGAGAAGCCAGGAGGGAGGAGGCACCGCGGTGTGTGTGTCGGGGGGGGGGAATGGCGCCAAAAAATGATAGCGCTGAAAAAAATTAACGAAAATAATTTAACAAACAGAATCGCTGATCCACGGAACGTCCGTGGGCCGGATCCTGAAAGCAATTGGGCCGGATCCGGCCCACAGGCCATATTTTGCCGACCCCTGCATTAAAGAGTCAGGAAAATTGGCACCTGCCTCTTGCATATTGCCTCGTTGGGCCCTCTGAGTCACAACCATGCCAATAAATCAATTATTTGGCTACAACCCACATAAATCAGGGAACAGAGAGCACATTTTCAAAAGATAGTTGGATATTGGTTTGTGAGAAGTTTCTTATTTATTTAGCCTGTGGTCTGAGGAAAAGCTTGGCTGCCTTCTTGTTACTCTTGTTGTCCTCTTTCTGCTACCTCAAAAGCTGCTTCTGCTGCATGCTCAGCCCCCTAGGAAACTAGCAGGATTTTCCCAATCCCTCCTCACCGCCTCTTTGATTCCTTTTGCCTGAAAGCCTTGCGTCCTAATTCATGAGGTCTATCGATTGTTATTCGCCATCATAGGAAAGAGAAACTGCATCTTCTATAATGCAATATTCAGTGCAGTGATGGCGAACCTATGGCACGCGTGTCAGATGTGACACGCAGAGCCCTCACTGCTGGCACGTGCCCCATCGGCCCATTCGCGATGTTGTTGTTGTTGTCCTCCCCCCATTTGTTCTCCCGCTCCTCCTCACGCTACAGCTTGTCTCCGCTGTTAAAACCCGGATGCTTTTTGTTGTTGTTGTTGCTGCTGGTAGCCAGAGATGGGTTTTTTAACTCTTTCTGTGCTGTTTTTTCTGGCGCTTTGGCAGACAATGATTGGGTGGAACAGCGTTCATTTTTTAACCCATTCTGTGCTGGGTTTTTTGGCGCTTGGCAGACTATGTCGGTGCTGCGTGTTAGTTCCAGCAAAGGTATTATTCGTCATTTATTTCTGTTCTCTTCCCCCCCCCCCAAAAAAGTGCAGCAGCTTTGGGGCATCCCCCCCAAAAAAGCAAAGCAACTTTTGCACACACACACCCAAAAAACCTCCAAAACTTTGGTCAGCAGCTCCCCCCAAAAAGCTCAACAACTCTGGGCACTTTGTGATAAATAAGGGTTTTTTGGTTTGGTTTGGTTAAATAATTAGTTTTTGGTTTATTAAATACAGTTATATACAGTCGTACCTCGGGTTACGACCACCTCGGTTTGCGAACAGTTCGGGTTACGAACTGCGCAACCCCGGAAGTGTTTTCGCCGCGCGCACGTGCGCAGAAGCGGCGCATGCGCGATCGCGCAATCTGCGCATGCGCAAAGCGCAGAAATCGCAAAAATCGCGCTTTGCGCATGCGCAAAATGGCGGCGCCCATTGCGTTCGGTTTACGAACTATTCGGGTTACGAACTGCGTTCCGGAACGGATCGCGTTCGTAACCCGAGGTATTACTGTATTACAATTATACATTTTTGTTATTTAAACTATAAATATCGCGAAATTATGGGTTTTTTTCTCGAAGTGACACACCACCTGAATTATGCTTGGTTTTTTAGCAAATTTTCACACACCAAGCTCAAAAGGTTGCCCATCACTGATTTAGTGGCTGCTTTGAATTCCCTGACATCGAAGAAAATGTCCTTGCCAGAAAACCCAATACTCCACTGTTTTACCCCGGGCTTCCATCATTGTGGGACGCGGGTGGCACTGTGGTTTAAACCACTGCATCACTTGGACTTGCCGATCGGAAGGTTGGCGGTTCAAATCCCCGCCACAGGGTGAGCTCCCATTGTTCGGTCCCAGCTCTTGCCAACCTAGCAGTTCGAAAGCATGCAGTGCAGGTAGATAAATAGGTACCGCTGTGGCGGGAAGGTAAATGGCGTTTCCGTGCGCTCTGGTTTCGGTAATGGTGCTCTGCTGTGCCAGAAGCGGTTTAGTCCTGCTGGCCACAAGACCCAGAAAGCTGTCTGTGGACAAACACAGGAAGGTAAACGGCTTTTGGGTGTGCTGGTCTGGCTTCGCCAGAAGCGGCTTAGTCATGCTGGCCACATGACCCGGGAAAACTGCCTGCTGAAGCGGACAAACGCCGGCTCCCTCGGCCTGTAAAGCGAGATGAGCGCTGCAACCCAAGAGTCATTCGCGACTGGACTTAACTGTCAGGGGTACCTTTACCTTTACTTTTCCATCATTGTTGGGTAGGCAAGGTGATCCTTGCTTACTGGGAGCCAGCGAGATAGCGCAAAATTTCCAGAAGACCTCACCGGAATCTGCTGCCATTGCTGCTCCTCCTCACTTGTGTGGCAATGTCCCTCCTTCCCATGTAATAAAGACACAAGACGCGGTAAATAAGTTTAATTGGGTGGTTAAGGCCACAACTTTATTGATTACGAACGTTGAGCGGAATTAGGCGTTGGAACCTATCAGACTATATCCGACTCCAACCCGTGTGTTGGAGCCCGTGAGAAGTTAACCACCAGTAAGAAGCCCAGTGATGTACATCTACCGGAACTCCTCCTGTGGCCACCGAAGGGGCGTGCCCTACGGCCCTGGCATCTCCAGGCTCAGGACCAAGCCCCGCCCCCGGAATCCTTTAACGGAATTACTTCTCCAAATTTGGGCAGTTGCTGACGTAACCTGCCCCTCCCCGTCTCATTGTTATGCAAATTTCCAACGCCTAACCGCCACTCGAGCCCCCCAGCTCACTTCTCCAGCAAGGGGTGGGTGTGTTAGGGGCGTGGCATGGGGGTGGGACTGCCAGGTCTATGACCTTGGGCACATTTTTCTGGGTGGCACTGGCAAGGTGCCAGTCAGGAGGATGCAACAGGGATGAGCCCTTTTGATCTCCCAGCCTTGCTGAGAGAGGGAAAGGCTGGGATCGAAGAGCACGTGGCTGTTGCGTCCTTCTCACGCCACCTTCCCCGAGCTGCTCTCTGCAAGGCTGGGATCATTGCAGCCTCACAAAGCGGATGGGAGCTGACGTCACGTGAAGACACGCTTCACCGCTGGGTAGGGGAATTCACCCCACTGAATTCCACTTCCTCAATCCACCTCTGGGTGGGTTGGCCCTGTTTGTGAGTAGCCTGACATCTTGTTACATACTCAGCATTTTAGATCATGAGTAATAAGCTGGAGTGTTTTGACTACTTGCATACAGGAAGCAGCACAGTTCATATAAACAAAACTGTATCTTTGATTTCCACCTAGAGAGGCTCTGCCCCCCCACCCCCACTTGCTCTGCTCACCAACCTGCCTTAGTTGCTTTAAAGCAGGCATCCCCAAACTTCGGCCCTCCAGATGTTTTGGACTACAATTCCCATCCTCCCCGACTACTGGTCCTGTTAGCTAGGGATCATGGGAGTTGTAGGCCAAAACATCTGGAGGGCTGCAGTTTGGGGATGCCTGCTTAAAAGCATCTTGAAAACTCACAGTGAGACAGATTAGCATGCACTTAACTTCACGGAAACCAACGGAACTTCAAAGTAGAGGTGGCCTGTCCATGGCCCTGATGTCAAAATTGGGGTTTGGCTTTTGCTGCCCAACTCCCCATGGGACTCTGGAGGCAAAATAATAATAATAATAAATTTTTATTTATACCCCATCCTCCCCAGTCAAAAACCGGGCTCAGGGCGGCTCACACCAACAAAACCACAATAAAACATAAAAACAATTAAAATACAGATTAAAATACAGTATTAAAATTTAAAATGCAGCCTCATTTCAAGTAGTCCATAAATCCAGGCCATGAGGGAGGAAAACACAGGGGTCAGGCTAGGTCCAACCCAAAGGCCAGGCGGAACAGCTCTGTCTTGCAGGCCCTGCGGAAAGATGACAAATCCCGCAGGGCCCTGGTCTCCTGGGAAAGAGCGTTCCACCAAGTTGGGGCCAATACTGAAAAGGCCCTGGCCCTAGTAGAGGCCAATCTAGGCACCTTATGGCTCGGGATCTCCAGAATATTGTTGTTTGTGGACCTTAAGGTCCTCCGCGGGGCATACCAGGAGAGGCGGTCCCGTAGGTACGAGGGTCCCAAGCCGCAAAGGGCTTTAAAGGTCAAAACCAGCACCTTAAACCTGATCCTGTACTCCACCGGGAGCCAGTAACAGGCAGACTTCAGCGTAACACTCAAAACAGAAGTGTAGCACTCAAACCGGAAGTGTAACACTCAAAACGGGGCACGTTTGGCTTCCAAAAAAGTTTGCAAACCAGAACACTTACTTCTGGGTTTGCTGTGCTTGAGTTCCAAGTTGTTTGAGAACCAAGGTACCACTATATATCCATTCCATACCATAAAAGGATTACTCACCTGCTGCCTCTCCTCTGATTTTTGTGCATCTTCAGAGGTCTGTTGTGGTGAGATCTTAGGAGGTTCAGAGACAACATGACTCTAAAAAGGAAGCCCCAAAAGGAAGTTAGTTCCCAGCAAAGATTGGGAGGGTAGAAGATACAGCTAAAGTGTCTATATCAGTGGTTCCCAAACTGTGCTGCTGAGCCGTCCTTCGAAAAATCAACAAGAAAAGGAGCACTGTCTTGGCATCCACAAGTACTGGGATGGCTGTGGAAGAGCTGCAGTGATAGCACAGTAATATAGCCTAAAGGGGGTAAGAGACTGAACTACAAATCAGGAAGTTCCTGGTAGAAATCTCACCACTAACAGGAACTCAATAGGTGGTCTTAATCACTGAATTATTATTTCTTATTCTCAGTTCATCTCACATTGGAAATAATAATACTGAGCTGCCTTGCAGGATTGATGCAAGGACTGCAAGGTAGTGGGTGCGAAACACTGTCAAAGTCCCAAAAGTTCAAAGGCTAAGTATCACGATTATTTATTACTATAATACTTTATTGTGAAACCAGGTACAATTTGCATGTTAAGCTCAGGCTCTTGGTGACAATAAAATGCAAGTGCAGACAGAGACGTGGGTTGCATTGAGGTTGTTTGTTAATGCTGACATTACTGTTTTAAATTATATTAAGCTGTGCAACAAGTTTTTTTAATTTTATTAAAAAAACTGCTCTGTGGCTATATAAGATTCATATTCAAAGAAACATTGGAAATATCTGAGGTGCAATATAGCAAACTGCAAAGCTCATACTTGAAAAGTATAGTAGAAGATATTATCTCTGTCGTTTGATCTATGCTTGTGGGTAGATCAAAGTTACAGTCTTGTAACATACTTTGAATCGTAATTCCAACAAAGAAGGAAGTTGTTCTGCTTGAGCTTCTAGTTTTGCACACAGGAAGCAGCACAGTTCATCTAAACACAAGCTCGATCATTGATTTGTAAATCAAGCATATAAATCTAACTCTGTGAACCTTGCATCAGATGGATAGTCAACACCCCTCCAGAAAAGTGTCACAATTGCACTGCTTTATCTCTCTTGCAAATCTCCCTATAAATTATCGTCACATCCAGTGAATATATGCCAACCTGACATTATCTCCGCAAACCTTTCCTGTGGTAGATTCATCTGAGATCAGGTACTGCTTAGAAGTTATTTTCTGCAAATACGGTACTACTACAAAGTATTTGTATTTTTGTGGGTTTTGTGATATTTTTTTTGTGGTTTACTTCTGTAGATCATGGGATAAGTAAAGCTGGCATAACTTGGAATAAAATAAACCCCCTCAATGAACTCTCTTGACCCTGGTGCTAGCCCTTATCTTAAATATATTCTGGAAGGCAGAAATAAAAAACTCAGCACTTAAAGATCAGAACAGTAATCCAATATTATATGCAAACTTTAATTACTATACTGCAGCTCCCAACCCTTTGCTTACTTCTTCTTCTCTGACGATCACTCATAGCCGAGTAAGAGTGTCTTTCATGAACACAGTTTAAACAAAATTTAAAAAAATCCTTCAGTAGCACCTTAAAGACCAACTAAGTTTTTATTTTGGTATGAGCTTTCGTGTGCATGCACACGTCTTCAGATACACTTGAAACAGAAGTCAGTCCCTTATGTATATACAGAGAGTGGGGGTGGGGGGGTGGGAATGGGTGATGGGCTGATGGGAGTGGTAAACCTGTAGATGGCTGTTAACGACTGCTGATGACTGCAATTGGTTCTGTAGATCTCTGATCTACAGAACCTCCTGCAAGACAGACCCAAAAAAGAAAATAACAGAACACCACTAGTCATCACATACAGCTCCCAAGTTAAAACAGTACAACGCATCATCAGAGATCTACAGCCTCTCCTGGACAATGACAGCTCCCTTTCTCAAGCTCTGGGAGGAAGACCTTTCATTGCCTACAGACAGCCACCAATCTTAAACAACTCCTCACCCACAATAATACAACCACCAGACTTAACATGGATACTGGTACCAGAGCCTGCAATAAACCCAGATGCCAACTTTGCTGCCACATACACCTGGACAACATCATTACAGGCCTCAACAACATCCAACATACCATCTCAGGACTATTTAATTGCTCATCTTCTAACATTATGTATGCCATCAAATGCCAACAGTGCCCTTCAGCTCTCTATATTGGACAAACAGGCCAAACCCTACGCCAAAGGATAAATGGACATAAATCTGACATCAGGAACCACAAGACAGAGAAACCAGTAGGAGATCACTTCAGTCTCCCAGGACATTCTATGCAAGATCTCAAAGCAGCTGTTTTATTACAGAAAAATTTCAGGAACAGACTGGAAAGAGAAGTTGCTGAATTGGAACTCATTACCAAGCTTAAAACCATGGAGCCACCTGGGATGAACAAAGACATTGGATTCGTATCTCATTGTGCATGATCAAGCTTTCTTTAGAGCCTCAGCCCTTGCTTTTCCCCCGCAGGACCAATTGCAGTCATCAGCAGTCGTTAACAGCCATCTACAGGTTTACCACTCCCATCAGCCCATCACCCATTCCCACCCACCCCCACCACCCTCTGTATATACATAAGGGTCTGACTCTTCTGTTTCAAGTGTATCTGAAGAAGTGTGCATGCACACGAAAGCTCATACCAAAATAAAAACTTATTTGTTCTTTAAGGTGTTACTGAAGGAATTTTTTTTATTTTGCTTCGACTCAGACCAACACGGCTACCTACCTGTAAACAGTTTAAACAGTGGGTCTGTAAGTGACTGTGAAGACCAATTCTGGATCCACACGTCCATCCACAGTGGGGACATAGGTTTCTGGGTGGGAGTTGATCACGGTGAGGGTTTGCCAAATGTGCCTTCTTCTTAGCACGTTTCTCCCTTTCGTCCTGAGTTTGAGCGTCATCAAAGTCCATGACCCCTTTGGTAAAGGCTGTTCTCCAATTGGAGCACTCACAGGCCAGCGTTTCCCATTTGTCAGGGTTTATACTACATTTTTAAAAGATTTGCATTGAGAGAGCCTTTAAACCACTTTGGTTGACCCCCAGTATAACGCTTTCCATTGTTAAGTTCAGAATAGAGTAGTTGCTTTGGAAGGCAATAATCAGGCATCTGAACAACATGGCCAGTCCAACGAAGTTGATGTTGAAAAATCATTGCTTTGACACTGGTGATCTTTGCTTCTTCTAGCACACTGGCATTAGTTGTTCTCCTGTCTTCCCAAGTTATGTGTAAAATTTTTCGGAGAAACCATTAATGGAATCTTTCGAGGAGTTGGTGATGGCGTTTATAAGTGGTCCATGTTTCACAAGCATACGGTAAGGTTGGTAGTACAATAGCTTTGTAAACAAGCATTTTGGTTTCCCTGTGAATGTTCCAGTCCTCAAACACTCTGCACATCAATTGGGAGAAAGCTGAACTCACAGAACTCAGGTGTTACTGGGTTTTGGCATTCATGTCGGCCCTTGTGGAACGATAATTGCCCAGGTAGGAGACGTCATGTACATTTTCCAACATTACACCGTTGAGTTGTATTTGTGGCACTGCAGAAGGGTTGTTTTGTGACTGTTGGTGCAGCACTTTGGCTTTTTTGGATGTTGAGCAATAGGCCAAGCTTTTCGTAAGTTTCTGCGAAGATATTTAGGATGGTTTGGAGGTCATCCTCTGAGCGCGCACACACTACATTGTCATCAGCATACTGAAGCTCTATGACAGAATTACGGTAACTTTACTCTTTGCTTTCAGCCTGCTCAGATTAAAGAGCTTTCCATCTGTTCGATATGTGATTTCTACTCCAGTGGGGAGTTTCCCTTTGACAAAGTGTAGGATCATGGCAATGAAAATAATGAATAGAGTTGGGGCGATAACACAACCTTGTTTAACACCTGATCCCTTGTGAATAGTTCATTTGGAGAGCCATTGTTATCTGTGATGGTTGTTGTCATATTATCATGGAGGATCCAAATGATGTTCACAAATTTATCTGGGCAGCCAAGTTTCAGAAGGACAGTCCACGGGGCATTATGATTTACAGTGTCAAAGGCCGGTACAGGAGTTGGTTTTCTTCTCTGCATTTTTCTTGAAGCTGTCGAGTGGTGAAAATCATGTCCACTGTCCCCCAGAAGGTCTAAAACCATTTTGGAATTCAGGAAGGGTCACCTCGGATATTGTTAAGAGATGGCTTGCTAAGATTCTTGCAAGAATTTTGCTGGTCACAGCTACTAGAAAGATGCCTCGATAGTTTACACAATCCATTCTGTCACCTTTTAAAAATTGAATCATAGAATCATAGAGTTGGAAGAGACCACAAGGGCCATCCAGTCCAACCCCCTGCCAAGCAGGAAACACCATCAAAGCATTCTTGACATATGGCTGTCAAGCCTCTGCTTAAAGACCTCCAAAGAAGGAGACTCCACCACACTTCTTGGCAGCAAATTCCACTGTCGAACAGCTCTTACTGTCAGGAAGTTCTTCCTAATGTTTAGGTGGAATTTTCTTTCTTGTAGTTTGAATCCATTGCTCCATGTCCGCTTCTCTGGAGCAGTTAGCTCTGAAGTTAGCAGGGTTTTTTTGGGGGGGGGGGATGTATGCAAGTAGGTAGCTGTGCCTAATGCGCAAACAAGCCTGGCACCAGCCCTGGTGAAACCATACAGTACCGTACATCCTAATGACACCACAATCTCCAGTGACCTTCTTTGCAAGGAAACCAAATCCCTGGAGTGCGGGGGCAACAGTATATCCAGCTGGCTGTATCATGGCTTCAACCAAGGAAGATCAAAGTGATTCTTTGTGAATTAATAGGGGGTTCCACTCTGGCGGCAGGTGGGTTTGAATCAGGAGAGTAACCAGGGCCGGATTGAGGTTTGATGAGGCCCTAAGCTACTGAAGGTAATGGGGCCCTTTATATATCCAGCTCTCCTTTCTCAACAACAAATTGTCGCTGTTTTTTGTGTTGAATATATGCTACATGGTAATTTATGGACCTAATAGGTATCTAAAGCCATTTGCACATAACAAATAGAAGCCTACACAACACAAAACACTGTTGCTGTATGTTTTGTTTTGTTTTATTTGTTTTTTATCTTATATTTTGGAAATGTACATCCAATTCCCCCCCCCCCCCTAAGCTATAGCTTGTTTAGCTTATATGTAAATCCGGCACTCACAGTAACCAAAATTTTACAAACAATGGGGCGGGGAGGGGGCAGAGAGAAAGAGCGAGGAAAGGAGAGAAACAAAATGTGAAGGAATCGTAGTGTCCTAATCGTTGGGAGGAACCCTGAGGGTCCTCTAGTCCAACCCCCGACAACTAAACTAAACTAAAAAAATCATTCCAGTAGCACCTTAGGGACCAATTAAGTTTGTCATAGGTATGAGCTTTCGTGTGCATGCACACTTCAGCACACGAAAGCTCATACCTATGACAAACTTAGTTGGTCTCTAAGGTGCTACTGGAAGGATTTTTTATTTTGTTTTGACTGTGTCAGAGACCAACACGGCTACCTACCTGTAAACTAAACTAAACTAAACTAAACTAAACTAAACTAAACGAGTACCAAAAAGGGTACCAAAAAAAGAGCACAAAGCTCTTTCACTCTTAATAGCTGAGGGAATTCCAGCAGGAACAGGTTTTCTCCCCATCGCCTGCTGACAAGCTGTGCCTGCCCCTTTTCAGGGATGTCCCGTCGACAGCGCTGGGCGGAGCGGGCAAGCGGCTTTAAATAGAACCGGGCCGGCAGGCGAGGGGATTGGGCGGTGGCCGGCGCGATGGATCTCCCCGGCGAGAGCGAGAGCGAGAGCAAGAGCGAGAGCAGTCGGCGCGGCGTGTGGCGCGCTTCCCTCGCCGTGCGCTGCGCTCTGCTGCTGGCCGTGTGCGCCCTGGTTGCCTCGCTGGCGGCGCTCGCCACGGTCCTGGCGGGTCGGGCGCGGGAGCCGCCGCCGCGGGCGCTGCAGTCCCCGATGCCGCCGACGCCACTGCCTTCTGGCTCTGAGAAATCGCAACATGGGAAGGTAGGTACCCTTAGGCTCATCTAGTCCAACCCCGTGAGATGCGGCCAGCGCCAAAACAAGCCTTTCCCCATTTCTGCTTCTCGGACGCCTCTAACGCCAGACTTCTCTTTTCTTTTTCAGAATTGTACTCATCTCGTCTTTAAGATTAGCGAAGGTACCAGTAAGTATCGCTTCTTGGAACATGTGTGCTCACTTGGAGTCCAGAAAGAAGGCCTTGTGGGATAGGGGTCACACACTAGGACTGTGTAGAAGGTGGTTCAAAATGCAGGGGCAAGGGATCTCTTTGGAGCTCATACAATAGCCCATGTTATAGAACAGGCATGTCCAACAGGTAGATCATGGGGTGTTCCTGGTAGATCTTGGTTGATCTCTGCCCCCCCCCCAGCGATCTCATTAGAAGCAAAAGAAGCAAAACAACAACAGCTTTCTAAAAAAGCTCCACAACATTGTCCTTCTCCAAAAAGCTCCACAACTTTGGCTTCCTACAAAAGCTAAACAACTCTTGCTTCCGCAAAAAAAGCTCAAAAACTTTCGGTAGGTCACTGCTAGATTTTTTTTACGACAATGGGTAGATCCCTGCCAGTTTTTTAATACTGTGAGTAGATCACAGTCTATTGGGAGTTGGACGTTTTAGAACATTGGTTGCCAATTTTGCTTCCAGGCCTGATTTAATGTATTCACATTCAGTGTTTTGAAGCCCTTGATTATTTGATGCTCCAAACATCTGAAAGACTGCCTCCATTCCTACCAACCTTCTTAGCTATAAAGATCTGCAGAGGAAGCAGCTCTTGGTAGTTTTGCCACCCTCAGAAGTACAGAGAACCGCAGCCTGGGAGAGAGCTTTCTTTGTGGCAGCCCCTAAATGGTGGGCTCCCTCCCTAAAGAGGTGTGCCTAGCACCTTCATCGTACAGCGTTGAATGTGCAGATTGTACACTGCTGAATTTATACTATTGTGGATCCTGCATTCATATAACTTGCCCAGGAAGCTTCGTACAGGTGAAAGGTTGATAAAGACTCTTATTAGTACAAGAAACAAGTCTTTTATGAGACTCCAAGGAAACTGGTGGGTGGCTCTGTTAGGGTCCTGCTGCGATGATGCAAAGGAACTGTGTTCCCACTTGATTCCTCTCTTTTTCCAGCACGCTTAAGGAACGGACAACTGAACTGGTGGGACTGTAAAGTTGACGGAACAATATGTAGCCCAATATTTGAATACTCTTCTTCAAGACTGGGAATTAAGTATGATGGCCTGTACAGCATCTATGCCCAAATGAATATTTCACACCAGTTACCTAAAGTTAAAGAGAAGGTGGATATCAGCCTCATCATCCATGGCCATCGTGATGGACATGCTTTCCATATTCTGACCCTCCCATTGAGTTACCCTGCTACAGCGCATCCAAAGGAAACCGCAGTCACAATTTTCATGGATGTCTCATCTTATCGACTGAAAGAGAATGATGAACTTTCCGTGGAATTAATGGCAAGTAACTCCTACGAGAGCTGGACCCTTAGTCCCAAGGGTAACTTTTTTGGTGTCTCCCAGGTTCCTGAGGAGCCTATTTCAGAAGTAACTGGAATCAAATGCCGTTCTTCGGTGTGTGGAATGGAGAGGGTGCTTGAGAACTTTCAGACAACGCTTGAGACAATTCCTCCAGATCAAAAATGACGGCTGTAATTGTGTGCAGGCTCATGCAGATTACAGGGTCTGGAGTGAACCAGGACCAGAACTTCAGTGGGAGACTTGACATTCAAGACTGTTCCAAGTGCTGCTGTGAAATGCATGGATCTGTGTGGCAACTGGGACAATGTGTCGATAACTGGCACGTGTCGTGCCTGTGTTTCACTGTGGGGCATCACTACCGGTATCTGTGATTGGGAAGAAAAGGGGGCAGGCTTTGCTGCTAGCGCTGGTTTGGGGAATCCGCTCCTGAGAATGGGGTTGGACTTGCTGACCTTTGAAGATCCTTTCATTCTTATTAGATTTATATCTTAATCTACTGTACCAAGTAGATAAAATCAAGTTGAACATGTGACAGATTTCATTCAGGCAGCAATTCCGGAATAATATTATGCAACTCATGATATCTACACCAGCAGATGTGTGCCTGTCTTTACCCCATCCTGACATTGCTGCCCAGAGTGACATGTCTTTAGCTGGGATTCCTACATGGGGTTGGACTAGATGACCCTTGGGTGACTCCTTTCAGCTCTACAGTTCTGTGATTCTTCTCATTTGGAGGCTCTGACGGTCCTGGTTGCCTCTGGTCAAGCAGAGGCTTGACAGGCATATGTCAAGAATGCTTTGATGGTGTTTCCTGCTTGGCAAGGGGTTGGACTGGGTGGCCCTTGTGGTCTCTTCCAACTCTATGATTCTATGAGTCTATGATTCTATGGTGCTGGTCGCTCAGTTTGTTGCGTGTTGGCTTCCAGGATATCCCAAACAAACCATTCCCTTTCCTTCTGCCTCAGACGGTATGGGTGGCTCTCTGACAAGTTGCTCCTGAAAACACTATCAAAACCTTTATACATCCGTTTGATTGGGCGGGTAGGTGGCTCCACTCCTTCTGCTTTAGTCTATGACTCTATGCCCAGCTTCCAAAGAGATGGTGAGGTTCTCGAAGATCCTTGCTGTCTGCATGTTAATGACTGTGCTTTCTGTTCCCAGCCCATTCCTTCCCAGTTAGTGGCCTAGATCTCTGCTTTGATGAATTTTTGCATTCACGTGTGTTCTGGGCAGGGAAAGCACTGAAAACAAAAGTAGTAAAGGAGCACATTTAGTGATTTGTTTTCTCTTTCATCCCACAAAACACCCAGAAAATATCTAGCACTAATTAATAGCCCAGATCCAGACTAGAAAATGGGTGGGGGTGGGAAAGATACCTAATTTATATTTTAACTTATTTATGTTTCTTGATATCGCAACAGTGTATTTTATTGGCATCAGTGTATTTTATTGGCAACAGTGTATTTTATTGACATATTTAATCTTTGCATTTTATTTTATTTTGAATTGTATTTAATATATGACAAAGTAGTTGCATACATCAGTATCTTAAAAATGCACACCTGAAATAGTGTACCTGGATATACCTCTGCAGTCTTGAGGGTTAGCTTTCCTGCCTTTCTGTTTGCCCAGTACAGTGGTACCTTTACTTACGAATTTAATGCGTTCCGAACACACATTTGTAAGTCGAAAAAAAATTGTAAGTCGAATCCCATGGGAATGCATTGGGAGAAAAAAAATCGTAAGTCGAAGCAACCCTATCTAAAAATCGTAAGTAGAAAAAATCCTATCTAAACCGCATCCAAGATGGCGGGCGGAGCTCCATTCGTAAGTAGAAAAATTTGTAAATAGAGTTACTCGTAAGTAGAGGTACCACTGTACTCTTTTATCCAAAGCATCTCTGCTTACCAGTCTCCAGAGGCCACAGGCAACTAGATGTTTCAGGTAAGCAAGTACACAGAATTCCTCTCAAGCAGCTAAGCGGGCTGGCACAGATCATGCTGCCCCTCTTCTGCCAGCATCATGGTTTCTGTGCTAGGCCATGATGGGAAGAGGCTAGTTTAGAAAGAAAAATCACAACCGTTGTGCGTGTGTTTTCAAGGATAACATCCACATCTCAGTTATACATGAGTCAAATGTGCTGCCAGTTGTAATTCTGATAAAATCCTGTCATAACAAAAATTAGGAAACTCTGTTGAAGGGATATGATCTGTCTCTCTTGATCCTTTAGTAGCCTTGAGCAAAATGCACCAAGGATTTGGGGTCCCACAGCATCTACAGGGCCATAGGTTCCTCATTTCTCATTTTATCATGGCAATCGCCCTGAGACCTGCAGGTCTAGGGTGGTATACAAATTAAGTACCGGTAAATAAATAAATTCAATTAATACATTACTGCACTTAACAGTCAGAGCCTGGCTTACATGCGACTATTGAACATTAACATCTCATTTCTGCTGAGGTGTGTTTGATGTTGCTGCTGTATATTTTGTTTTTCATTTTCCTTGAGCTGGTTCAAGTGTTTTTTATTTCAGGTAGCTTTTTTTAGAGCCAGTTGAGCAGCCTTTTCTTTTTAATAGGATTTTCTTGCCTGTTCTAGTGCCATTCCTTTTTTTATTATTTAAAAAGAGGGCTATCTTTTTAATAGAGAAGTTAGCTGTGCATTTTGTAAATACATAAATAAATGGTGAAGCTGAGACCAGAGCTTCAAGGTGCTATTTTTAAAGCCCCTCATTTCTTTGAAACTGCATATCAAATAAACTCTGATTTTTTACTTTTATTGTTACCATTCAAATGTATATTAAGGAACAGAGGAAAAGGTTGTATTTTAAAATTTTATTTATCCACCGGGTATTGAATAAATAAAAACTGGTTAATTTATCATTTCTGTCTTTTTCTTTACATCTTACATGGTTTTCTCAGTTTCATTGTTGTACCTATATATTTTCATTCATTTGGCTAGTATTTCATTCAGTAAATGACCATTTTGTGACAATACCTTTTGGACCAGTATCCCAGGTCACAGGTTTCATGTAAAAATTGCTAACATTAGATTTTGATTACAGGTAGGTAGCCATGTTGGTCTGGAGTAGTCAAAACAAAATAAAAAAATTCCTTCCAGTAGCACCTTAGAGACCAACTAAGTTTGTCATTGGTAGGATGCAGGTATCTGAAGAAGTGTGCATGCACACGAAAGCTCATACCAATGACTAACTTAGTTGCTCTCTAAGGTGCTACTGGAAGGAATTTTTTTATTTTGTTTTGACTAGATTTTGATCTAATGCTATTTCACAGCCACCCATTTCCCTTGGTATATCTAAAATATCAATGCAAAATTTTCTTGTGCCTGAGCAGTTCCAGAATATGTCCACATTCTGACACAAGTATTCTGAAGACCACTGGTTGCAAGAGCGCTTAACTGCTTCTGAAGTTCATATGATATTAACTCCAAAAGGAAAAAACACACACACAATGGAGCAGGGGGTGTATTATTTTCTCTCCACAGCATATGGTGGCACTTCATGTTCCATCAGCCCCATGGCCAGCTTTGATGCAACCAGTTCAGCAACATCTGGAGTTCAGCAACATCTGGTCCCCCATCCCTGCACACATGCACATGGGCACAGATGTAAGGGATGTAAGGCTCAACAGAACTCTTCAACTTTCTAGGTGCAACAGGGGGGCGTATACACAAAATTTCACTGTGCCACTGCATGCTTCCTGAAATTTCACCCAGTTTATGTCTAATAAGGCGGCACCAATCTCTTGAGTTCTCACACATTACATGAGTTCTCCCCAAGTTGGGAAGGCTTATTTGACAAGAGAAGAAATTTAGAAACCTGCAGAACTCAAAATCTCATTCGTTTAAAATCTCTGAATCAAATCCACGTGTAACTCGTCTGGAAATGTTGACATGTTTGTTTGTTGCTGCTCATTTAGAAAAGGCTGATTCACGCTGTGCTCAGGTGTGGTCCAAGAAATTGACACCAGAGGCAAGATGAGTCCTTCATCCTTTTACATCTCCTGGCATCCATTCTTCTCCTATAGGAGATGCAACAATTAGTCAAGGCAATGCCCCCCAGACCCACGAAAACATCTAGGGCAGGGGTCCCCAGACTACGGCCTGTGGGCCAGATGCGGCCCAATTGGCCTCCCAATCTGGCCCGCGACACCCCCGCCGCCCGCCGCCGCCCGCTACCACCGCCCACTCTTACGGCGCGCAGCGCGGCGGCGCTCTTCCAGGTCAGAAAAAAGTGCCGAAAATCGTTTGAGCGCATGCGTATGGGCCTCTCCCGACCCAGAAGAGGTCATTTCCGGTGCACTTTCGGGTCGGGGGAGGCCCATACGCATGCGCACAAACAATTTCCGGCGCTTTTTTTTTACCTGGAAGCGTGCCACCACGCCAGAAAGTGTGTGCGCGCATGCGCACGGGTGCGCACTCCCCCGCCCTCTGGCCCGCCACGCGATCGGCGCGGCGGGCACCGGCCCAAAGCCGGGTAAGTCTGGGGACTTGTGTTTATTCAGTTTTACTGAGTCCCTAATCTAAACCACTTTTCCCCTTACCAAGTGCTGACAGCAGCATTTCCTACACTCAACTCTTACTCAGTTTGATTGCCCAAAACCATAGATCAAAACCTCAGTCTGTTTCACAATTAGTTTCTCCCCTCACCCCCTTCTTTTGTTTCACATATCATCTCAGTACCAAGCTTAGGGCACTGGAAACCCTTGGGCAAGATGTCCAGAATGGGCACCCTTAAACTTTGAGGATACACAGGTGAGCAAATGGACAGCTCCTCCTCCTCCTGTTTGACAACCTTGCCAACTACACACTCCCTGGAGGAGGGAGAGTGAGGATGTGCTCACATTGCTGCCTTAGAGTGCTGGCGAATTTGTTTTTGTATATATTTCACAGCGCTTCCCCCACCCCACCCCACCTGCTCAAATCTGCACGGCTTCATTAACTGTCAGATTCAGTCCTGTTAGTTCACACACCAGGGGGAATTGATGGGGTGAAGTTGTTTTCGCCCTTTGCAAAGATGTCCATACCTTGGCTAGAGATGAATTAGGAATGGCTTAAGGACTCCAGTTGATGCGAAGCTGGCAGTGGCAGAAGAATTACCTAGCATTAGCTAACAAAAACGAAACCCTCGTCTAGTCTTGTTTCTCATTGCTCATCTGCTCTGTCATGTGCGGGCCGGATGAAGGATTAGACCTCAGCCTATTTGCTGCAGCTGTAGAGTATTCTGCATCCTGCTAGGGCCTCAAATCAATACTTTGCTGAACTTGGGGATAGATCAGAACAGCTAGTAGATGCATCAGCTTTACCTGAAGATGCAAGCAATTTCAGAGCAGCATCAGCACCCCTGTATTTCTGCCCTAATAGCACATGGCAGGGAAATGCTAAAATGAAAAAAGAAAAAAACACAGAAGTAACAAAGCTACAAGGCTGTTTCTATTAGTACTTGCCTGGACTCAGTGCAAACTTGACTGATGTGCTATGAATCAAGTGTTTGGAGCCACATCTATGAGCTTTCCTTATTTTGGGGTAAGCTTCTAACTTTGCATGCCGTCCCTGCCTTTGCGTTTATAAAGCCGTCTGCTAGAAATAGCTAATTTTTTTTATTAAAAAAAGTGTGTGAAACGCTGCAATCTGTCACTGAAAAGGGATGGTCAAGGTTGTATGTAAGAGAGGTATGGCCAATATCTTTATTCCAAGGACCACTCTATTCTCCAGAGTCCATTCAGTGGGGGATAGGAAGTCTCAGTTCCCCAAAGAATTTGGTGTTATGGGGCTACCGTTTTAGAGAACATGTGTTTAACCAAAGTGTTACATACCGTACATACAAACATATTATGTAAAAAATCTAATAGAGACAAGCATTGAAGTGTGAACATTGAAGGAGAATCCCTACACTGCAAAATATTTTAGGTAGGAATGGCAGAGGCTGGATAAAATGGGGTTGGGGGCTTCCTTCAGCCTGTCAGCCACCAGGTTGCAACAAATGTACTACATTATATGGCCAAGACCCCCAGCACACTTGGCTGGTTTCATCCCTCAGTAAGATTATCCAGACACTTTGCTAATAAAGATTAAACAATGCATACCTGTAGATAAAAATCATAATCAAGGCTGGATCTAGATACATCAGAAAAATGTTTCAGGAAAACATATTGTAAACCTCATACAGTGGTACCTCTACTTACGAATTTAATGCGTTCCGAACACACATTTGTAAGTCGAACAAATTTGTAAGTCGAATCCCATAGGAATGCATTGGGAGAAAAAAATTCGTAAGTAGAAGCAACCCTATCTAAAAATTCGTAAGTAGAAAAAATCCTATCTAAACCGCATCCAAGATGGCGGACAGAGCTCCATTCGTAAGTAGAAGCATTCGTAAGTAGAGTTATTCGTAAGTACAGGTACCACTGTAATGGGAAATCACGCTGCTGAAAGACAAAACACTACACTTCCGCTTGGATCGCCGTAGAAGATGGCTGAAAATACCATCTCTCCGGCTCCCACGAGCTAATTTATGAGGCTGTAAAGGGAAGTATGCAACCTCCCAAAGTCTTCCAGGGGCACGGGAAGATGCAGTCTCATCTGCAGATGCCCACTACCAGCTTCGACTTCAGAAGGAAGGAGAGGTTGGTGGCACTGGATGGAAAGCCCCCATGGGAGTCTGGATCCCCCGGATGCCGATTCTATGAGCAAAAACAGGCTCCACGACAAGAGAAAGATTGCATATAAGTCGTGGACATGCTTCAGACAAGGAAAGAAGATTTATTCTGCTAAGCTCAGCCACTGAGAAAACAGAAGATAACAGAGGAATGTAACCAGCAAATAAATGGTATGTGACGGAGCTGAAGGAGGGGGCGAGAACTTTATAATTCTGCTTTATTATGCTTTACAATTCACTTAACAAAACTCCTTCCTGAAGAACCGTAAACAACATTTATAAAGCAAGCAAGATCGGAAAGTGGTGAAATTTATTGAATTAATATGGTTTCTTAAATATAAAAACTGTGTGAATTGAAAATATAAATAATCAAAGTATGTATTCTTGGATTCGCTTGGAATGTGGTTAAAGATTCCTTAAAATATGGACATCAAGGAGAAGCAATCTCATTAGCAGCTGGAAACTTGTCAAGAAACTTCTGAGTTATGACGCAGCTATAAATTAGATTCCGCCATATTGGAGATAAAGCTGGCTACAATATTAGTCAAAGGGGGAGAGAGCCATAAATAAGACATTAGATGAGTGTTTATAGTTCTGATCTGGCAAATCTCCCCTGAAAAAGCTATATTGAGTAGCGATCGGGAGCGATCTGGAGAAATCACCACAGAGGCTTAAAGATTTGATTTATGGGGACTGCTTGAAGATGGCTGCTGCTGCTGGCTGTAAGAAGGATCATTGGATTTCTGGACGGACTTGGCAAGATATCAGCGTGCGAAGAGACAGTGCTAATTTACAGAGGAATCAAAGGCATAAATTCACACAGAAACATATATGGTTTGGTCAAACTTGCTTGCTCGAAAAACTCAGGGGCTTGAAAGAAGATAGAAGGATTTTAATAGACTATTGGATAAGATTGGGACTTTATTGATTAGAAAGCAGTGACTATAAGAGGACTAGGCATTCTGAGTCTGAAGCATGGGAAGCCAAATTTAAATTTGTATAATTTGGCAGAAGATTTGGATTAATTGTTTAATTGATATTTGTATAATTTGTATAATTTGAAAATGGATTAGATATTTAAATTGGAAATTCTACGTAATAAAAATGTTTATTAAAAAAAAGAAAGACAAAACACTACAACGCCACCTGGTTTCACTTAAAGCTGTTGGGTTGTTGTTGTTGTTGTTGTTGTTGTTTTTAACTGATGTAGCCAAGACAGACACACAGAACAGATCAATGGGCATTTTTAAAAAAAGATACTACCATCATAACAATCTATGGGGTGACAATCTATGGGATGGGGCACATCTTAATGCCTTACATTGCGATCCTTGATGACAAGCCCTATTAGACTCAGAGGAATTTACTTCCAAGTAAGCATTCACAGGAATGGGCTGCATATCTGAAAATGTGCACTCAGCAATATTTCCGAAGCATTTAACAGTAGAAGTATGGCACAGTTGCGTAATTGCCTTAGTATAATTCACAATAAGTGCCTTTTGAAGGTTTGCCGCATCAGTCATTACAGCTTGTGCACCACCAAGTCTGAGATCATCGCATGACAATTTGTTTCTTCATTTAGTGGCAACTGTTTGGAAAAAAGTCGATGCGTTTGCTCCTCTGCAGGTGCAAATTTGCACAGAGAGGGTGGAAGGATTGGGCCAATGCTTCCATCCACTACAGTGGAAATTGATGCCTCTGTTTGCATCACTGTTGCCAACTCCCCGCTCACGAACGGTAGGGAGGAAAGTTGGTGTAGCATAATGAAACTGAGAAAACCACATCCCTGTTGGGGATCATTTTGAGAAAGCATCTTGGCTACCTTATTATTTAGCAGATGCTGGTTTTTTTCTCGTGCTCAGAAGCCTATTATTATTTCCTCTGCGTTGCAGCAGCCGGCAGTGATGCTTGGAAGGTGGCTGACATGTTATAGGCCCTGAGCTGCCACCATGCAGTACAGCTCTCTGCCTAGCCACCAACTGTGTTTCTGTTCATCTCTGCATCTGCTTGTCCATTTGGAAAGTGAATTTCATTGTTTTTCCTTGCTGACCAATGTGGAAGCTTGAGTCTGATGTGTCCGTGGCTTGCATGATTGAAAGCCGGAAATGAAAATTTAGAGTTTCCATTTTAAACATTCCAAGACTTACCAAGGATGCCTTTATGATATATGGTTTATTTTCACATATATACCACCTGAGCCTATGACGGATGGAGGTCCCAGCATTAACACCTCAAGAGGGTCTTGCTTCTCCCATAGCCACAGCCAGTGATGGCGAACCTGTGACACATGTGTCAGACGTGACACGCAGAGCCCTCACTGCTGGCACACGCCCCATCGGCCCATTCGCACTGTTGTTGTTGTTTCCCCCCCATTTGTCCTCCCGCTCCTCCTACAGCTTGTTTCCACTAGAGCTTGTCTCCACTACAGCTTGTCTCCGCTGTTAAAACCCGGATCCTTTGTTGTTGATGATGTTGTTGTTGTTGTTGTTGCTGCTGCTGCTGCTGGTAGCCAGAGATTGGTTTTCTAACCCTTTCTGTGCTGTTTTTTTCTGGCGCTTTGGCAGACTATAATTGGGTGTAACAGCGTTCGTATTTTAACCTGTTCTGTGCTGGGTTTTTTGGCGCTTTGGCAGACTATGTCAGTGCTGCGTGTTAGTTCCAGCGAAGGTATTATTCGTCATTTACTTCTGTTCCCTTTCCCCCCCCCCCAAAAGCAAAGCAACTTTTGCACCCCCCAAAAAAACCTCCAAAACTTTGGTCACCAGCTCTCCCCAAAAGCTCAACAACTCTGGGCACTTTGTGATAAATAAGGGTTTTTTGGTTTGGTTTGGTTAAATAATTAGTTTTTGGTTTATTAAATACAGTTATATATTACAATTATACATTTTTGTTATTCAAACTATAAATATCACAAAATTATGGTTTTTTCTCTCGAAGTGACACACCACCCGAGTAATGCTCGGTTTTTTGGCGAATTTTGACACACCAAGCTCAAAAAGTTGCCCATCACTGCACAGCCTTGGATTCCAGCAGAAATCAGGCATCGCTCTGCCTCCCAGCTGCCCAGCCTGCAGCCTGCCAGCTTCTAGCTCACACAATAACTCAACTCTCAGCTCCGCCCTTTGTCTAACTACCAGAGAGGGGGGGGGCTCACTCATTTGTAGTCTGCCACAGAGCCACTTCCTTTCTTACCTTAATGTCTCATACTTGGAGCCGGAATTAAGATTGCCGGAAGAAATATCAACAACCTCAGATATGCTGATGACACAACCTTGATGACAGAAAGTGAGGAGGAATTAAAGAACCTTTTAATGAGGGTGAAAGAGGAGAGCGCAAAATATGGTCTGAAGCTCAACATCAAAAAAAACCAAGATCATGGCCACTGCTCCCATCACATCCTGGCAAATAGAAGGGGAAGAAATGGAGGCAGTGAGAGATTTTACTTTCTTGGGCTCCTTAATCACTGCAGATGGTGACAGCAGTCACGAAATTAAAAGACGCCTGCTTCTTGGGAGAAAAGCAATGACAAACCTAGACAGCATCTTAAAAAGCAGAGACATCACCTTTCCGACAAAGGTCCGTATAGTTAAAGCTATGGTTTTCCCAGTAGTGATGTATGGAAGTGAGAGCTGGACCATAAAGAAGGCTGATCGCCGAAGAATTGATGCTTTTGAATTATGGTGCTGGAGGAGACTCTTGAGAGTCCCATGGACTGCAAGAAGATCAAACCTATCCATTCTTAAGGAAATCAGCCCTGAGTGCTCCCTGGAAGGACAGATCGTGAAGCTGAGGCTCCAATACTTTGGCCACCTCATGAGAAGAGAAGAATCCTTGGAAAAGACCCTGATGTTGGGAAAGATGGAGGGCACTAGGAGAAGGGGACGACAGAGGACGAGATGGTTGGACAGTGTTCTCGAAGCTACGAACATGAGTTTGACCAAACTGCGGGAGGCAGTGCAAGACAGGAGTGCCTGGTGTGCTATGGTCCATGGGGTCACGAAGAGTCGGATACGACTAAACGACTAAACAACAACTTGGAGGGCCATTACCGCACTAAGAAGTTAGCATAGCTGTTCCAGGCATTGATTCTGTGCTGCAGCCAGGAATTAGAAGGGGGCTCGGGCATGCAGGCTAACCCCCATCAAATTAGGAACAATACAGGTGAAACTCGGAAAATTAGAATATCGTCGAAAAGTGCATTTATTTCAGTAATGCAACTTAAAAGGTGAAACCAATATATGAGATAGATGCATGACATGCAAAGCAAGATATGTCAAGCCTTTATTTGTTGTGATTCTAATTACTTGTCGTTAGGCGGGTCAATTATATATGGAATGTAATTAATGAAATGTAATAGCAATGTTTATTTTTGTATTATTGTAACTATTTGTTTCATTACTGTGGAATTTCCAAAAGAAAGCATTTGTAAAAATTAAAAGAAAAATTAAAAAATAATAAGTTGCATTACTGAAATAAATGCACTTTTTGAGGATATTCTAATTTTCCGAGTTTCACCTGTATATTCAGCCACACACCAATTTCCCTGTCATTTCTCTGTAAATGCAGGAAAGGAAATGGAGAGAAGGGAAAAGAGACAACCAAAAAACAAATATGCAATTTTTTAAGTTGTCAGTTATCAAATACCCAGTGCCAAAGCATGTTATCAAATGCTGTCAGATACAAAATACAGTCCCAGAAGGCTGCTGCATACCAGTTGCATATAGACCCCCAAATACTGAAGTCAAATATCAGATACTCTGCAATATTTAGGAAATGGTCAGGGGGGAAAACCCCTTGAGTATATTTGACTTCAGAATTGAGAGAAGCGAATTTGGAAGTGACTTATTGGAAGCAAATCAATTTTCAGCTCCAATTTAGGTTTACTACCTCGAGATCAAACTAGATGTGATGGCTGCAGACATATTGGTCCTGCTTCTTGATAGGTCAACAGAGATATCAATCTGGTGTGTGGCAACTGTGGGAAATGCTAGGAATCATTTGGAAAGGAAGTGAAAGTGAAACCGCTGATATCATAATGCCATTGCACAAATCTATGATGCGACCACATTTGGACCGCCATGTATATTTCTGGTCACCTTACCTCAAAAAGGATATTGCAGAGTTGGAAAAGGTTTGGAAAAGAGGAACAAAAATGATCAAGGACTTTCCTATGAAGAAAGGTCACAGCATGTGGGGTTTTTCAGTTTAGAGAAAAAGTAAGAAAAAAGGTGATGTGATAGGGCTTGCCGTTCGAAAGGTCGGCGGTTCGAATCCGCGTGACGGAGTGAGCTCCTGTTGCTCTGTCCCAGCTCCTGCCAACCTAGAAGTTCGAAAGCATCCCAGTACGAGTAGATAAATAGGTACCGCTGCGGCGGGAAGGTAAACGATGTTTCAGTGCGCTCTGGTTTCTGTCCTGTTGCGCCATAAGCAGTTTAGTCATGCTGTCCACAGGACCCGGAAAGCTGTCTGCGGACAAACACCGGCTCCCTCAGCCTGAAAGCCGCAACCCCATAGTCACCTTTGAGTGGACTTAACCGTCCAGGAGCCCTTTACCTTTATCTTTTTAGACAGAACTAGATAAAGAGAAGTTTTTCTCCCTCTCTCATAACACCAGAGCTTGGAGACATACAAGGAAGTTGAAGGTTGGAAGATTCAGGCCAGACCAAAGAAAGAGCTTCCTCACAGAGTGCCTAGTGAAACTGTGGAACTCACTGCTGCAGGAGGCACCAATGGGCAGCAATTTGCGTGGCTTTTAAAGAAGATTAGACAAAATCATGGAGGCCAAGGCTACTAGCCATGGTGATGGCCTTCACACCCAGAGGTGCAAGATGTCTGAATTCCAGTTGCTGGAAACACAGGAGGGGAGACTGCTGTTGCCCTTGGATCCTGCTTGCAGGCTTCCCAAGCACATCTGATTGGTAACTGTGAGAATAAGAGGTTGCTGGACTAGATGGGCCACTGGTCTGATCCAGCAGAACTATCCTTATGCCCTTATGAAAGGTGGGAATTACAAATGGTCGTCATAAATAATATTGCTACGGATTTGTGGCTGCCCTGACTTGCCTGGGTTGCAGGTGGCCGGATCCCTCTAGATTCTTGGGTGCCAGGGTGCTGTGGGCATTAAGATGACGAGCATTGGGTCCTGCAGTGTAAAGAAAGCAGGCCCACCTTTTTCTGCACCAGGGTATTGCTGGGAGATAAGCCGTTAAGGGGAACCAAGGCTGGTGATGGCCAGCCGCCAACTCATCCGGGAAGCCATTCATAGGGCAAGCCTGTGCGAGACAGGGAGGGGTAAGCTCCTCCTACAACTGTGTGTTGGTGGGCAAGGGAAGAAAAAGTTTAGAGTTTCGGCTTGGATGACAGTGAGCTGAACCAAAAACTCTAGTTTTTGCTGCTGCCTTCTACTTTGAGCTTATCTAGGGGGAGTCCCCCTACTTTCTGTTTTCAACCTGTTATAAAACAGTGTCATTATTTGGTCCCTATTTTGCCTTGTGGGGAAATGCTGGGGATTTCATACACACACACACACACACACACACACACACACACACACACACTTTTTGCAATGTGTTAACACGCAGTCGTGCCCTGAAGTGTGTCAGGTTTCAGCCCCTTGTCTCTAAAAGTTAAGGCCGGCACACCTGCATAGCGGGCTGCTTCTGGACAAATAAAACAGTCGTTCTTCTGCTATAAGTGGAATTGCAATGAACTTTCCACATGATCAGGGCTATTTCTGCAGGGCCACCTCACTATATTTCGCCCAGGCTCTTGAGCGTGACAGAGCTGCTGTGGGTGGGGGAGGTCCCATTCATCTGAGCTACCCTTTGAAAAGAAAAGGAGAGCTTAGATTAATGAGATCATTAAAAAAAATTATTTCTTGTGTGCTATGCATTTATTCATTTAAGTGTGATTGCCAAACGCTACCCACAAAATGTGAAAAACAGAGGGTGGAGTCCATGTGACACTGTTAACTATTGTTCTACCTGTACAAGTGTTTTGGCTTACCTGACTGAATGATCTCTTCTCCCACTGTAAACTTTTCTAGAGCTTCTCCAGGACACACACACACACACCCGACCCACCATTGATTAGCTGGGACTTGGGGGAAGAGAGGGAGGGAAATCTCTGGCCCCTACTGTTATGTATTCAGTGGTCTGTGTTTGCCTGAGCTTGAGTCTGGACTAAGAAATCTGAGCTCCTGTGTTCTGATTCAATGCATGAGATCCAATCACAGAACATTTCAGAATTTGGACCTCTGCCATTGGCCCTTAAACTCTGAGTCATGATTGGCAGCTTGGAAGTTTAGACAGCCAATCACGTTGGGAGTGGGAATGGCCCAGGCCTGCAGAAATGTATATAAGTAGTTGCTTTGCCCCTGTTGTCCAGTTCTGTTAGTTCAACAAAAGTTATTGCTGTTATCACTGTGTCTTGCCTCATGGGAACCCACCGACACGTCACCTACTGGCACAGCTCATTAGTTAAATCCAATCCGGAATGTGTAATGCAGGCATCTCCAAACTGCGGCCCTCCGGATGTTTTGGCCTACAACTCCCATGATCCCTAGCTAACAGGACCAGTGGTCAGGGATGATGGGAATTGTAGTCCAAAACATCTGGTTTGGGGATGCCTGGTTTAATGTTTGCTTTGGATCAGAACTGCAGGTTGAAACTTCTTGTAGGAGCGGGGCAAACATTGGATAGTGCCTAAAAAGTGTTTCTGGTGTTTTTTTTTAAAAAATCAGCATTTCACTTA
This sequence comes from Zootoca vivipara, assembly GCF_965207765.1. Taxonomy (NCBI): domain Eukaryota; kingdom Metazoa; phylum Chordata; class Lepidosauria; order Squamata; family Lacertidae; genus Zootoca; species Zootoca vivipara. The sequence goes on from NC_142598.1 coordinate 8,494,449, forward strand.
AGCACTATTTTGTCAAAATTTTAGTATTAGAAATATGTAGCCAGCAATGTGTTTTAGCACCAATGAAAACATCATTTTTTAACATTTATTTTAAAAAGCAGGCGCCCACCCCAAAAGGTCCTAGTGAATCTGTGCTGAGCCGTGATAAGTTCATTCCCCGCTTTGTCACTGCCGATATCAAAACGATGCCTCTTTAAAAAGATGGACATGAAGAACTAAGAGCACTTACATCTGTTGAGATCGTGCTGCTCTTCCAGCTTTCTCTTACCTACAATTAAAAAAAAATACAAATAAGCAGTGGGAGATCATGGGAGGATTACAAATGGATGAAGATATCATATGGGCTACGGTGGTGGTGAGATTATGTGCAGGAGGTTTTTTAGTGCTTTGTGTTTCTGTGGGGAAAAAATCCATTTCATCAATCCATTAGTGACAATGAATAGATGCTTATTGCAAATACAATATTAAGCAAGCTTGGAAGCTTGCTTGTCAAGAATAAACAAGCAGAATATGCATGCTAAATTAGATCATTGTCTAGAGCACCAGAAAAATGTTCCAATGTAAACTGAAAACTTACTAGCGCACATTATTTGCATTTTTTTTAAAACAAAAAAACAAAAAACTGTTTTGCAGTTCAAAATTTTCTGGGGGGGGAAAAAAACCCCAAACAGAATTACTCTATGTGGACTGCCTAGTTCATATGTAAACTGACAGAAAAGATCAATGTACCACTTCTGCTCTGTAGTCCCCAAACTCAGATGGTGAATGCCAACAGGATTGTAGCCCAAATGGGGCTGCTGAGAAAAAGGAGTGAGATATCAGCGTGCTCAGATCGCCCAGTGCGTGTAGCACTCCCATCATAATATACAGGCAGAGAAACCTTGCAAGGGAGGTAAGAAAATCTGGGGGAAATCCTGCCTTGGTTAACACTATGACCACCCACCTCCCAACTTTCTGGAAAGGTGTTGAGAACCATTCTCTAAAACAGGCATGTCCAACAGGTTGATCGCGATCTACGGTACTGGTCGATCGTGGGGCACCCCTGGTCGATCCTGGTCGATCGTGTGATCCTGATCGATCTCTAAAAAACAAACAAACAAAAAAACAAAAAAACAAACAAAAAAACAAAAAAAAAACCTCAACAAGTTTGGCTTCCCCCGAAAAGCTCAACAACTCTGGTCAATCACTGCCAGTTTTTTCACAGTCTCTCGGGACTTGGCCATGCCTGATCTAAAACACATGGCTTTAAACTTTAGCAACCTATCATTATTATTTATGATTATTTATTTATTATTGTTTATTGAATTTATATACCACCCTATACCCGGAGGTCTCAGGATGGTTCACAGAACACAATCAAACTATAAAACCACAAAATATGTAATTAAAATAAAAACAACAACCCAATAACACTCCCCCCCAAACCCCACATTTTAAAAGGGCATAGGAACCCCTGGAAACAAGGACTTCAGGTTATGTAATAAAGAAATAAAGAAAGATGAGCTCTTCATTTAACTAATTTGTTTAAATACTTGACAATCTGTTGTCAAGAGCCAGTGTGGTGTAGTGGTTAAGAGCGGTAGACTTGTAATCTGGGGAACTGGGTTCGTGTCTCCGCTCCTCCACATGCAGCTGCTGGGTGACCTCGGGCTAGTAACACTTCTCTGAAGTCTCTCAGCCCCACTCACCTCACAGAGTGTTTGTTGTGGGGGAGGAAGGGAAAGGAGAATGTTAGCTGCTTTGAGACTCCTTTGGGTAGTGATAAAGCGGGATATCAAATCCAAACTCCTCCTCCTCCTCCTCTTCTTCCTCTTCCTCTTCCTCTTCCTCCTCCTCTTCCTCCTCCTCTTCCTCCTCCTCTTCCTCCTCCTCCTCTTCCTCCTCCTCCTCTTCCTCCTCCTCCTCTTCCTCCTCCTCCTCTTCCTCCTCCTCCTCTTCCTCCTCCTCCTCCTCCTCCTCCTCCTCCTCCTCCTCCTCCTCCTCCTCCTCCTCCTCCTCCTCCTCCTCCTCCTCCTCCTCCTCCTCCTCCTCCTCTTCTTCTAAATTGGTTGTTTTTCCATACAGTACTTCACTGGAAATGGGTGGGCTGAAAAATGTGGGGAATTGGCTTGGTATTTGTTTGCGGTGGGAGATTTTGGCAAAGATTTTCAATAATTCTGATGGGTTTTTCCTTCCAAGACATTTCCAGATTCATAAGTAGACAAATGCCAACAAAAACAACAGGATGAACTAATCTGATCAAAAACAGGCGCAGAGATAGGCGTGTTCCCCCCCCCCCAGCGCATTGATTCGTTCAGCAGCATGGCATGTGTGCATATGTGCTTTTCTCTCGTCTACTTGCATAGATGTTTGGAAAGCATTTGGCAAGCAGACCATATAACAAAACTCAAAACATAAAACACATGGAAGATCACAAATGCAAGATTATAAATGATTCACAGGGACTGAATTAGAAACAGGGCCATTTTAAGCATATCCAGCGCTGTGATGCAAAAATTGCTCCGGCGCCCTCACCTTCCCAGGGGTTTTGACTCGTTTTTAGGGCTGGAGGAGGCGGGCAGCGTCTGAAGGGCGGCTCTTCCAGCGGAGAAGAGGCAGAGGCTGGACGCAGTGCTTCCCGGCTCAGCTGGCCGCTTTGTGCCATGGTGGCCACGTTAGGCCTGTGCCAAGTGAGCGAGGGTGGGTGCACCGCTCCCGCCAAGCGCCAGCTCGGTTTTTTCCCTTTTAGCCTTCTGGTGCCCTGCAGAATTCGGCGCCTGCAGGCTAAAAGGGAAAAAACTGAGCCGATGCTCAGTGGGAGCGGCGCACGCACCCTCGCTCACTCACTCAGTGCGCTCGTTCGGTGTTCCCCGGACTCTCGCCTGGCACCCTCCAGAACTTGGCGCCATGGTGCCCCGCGCCACTAGCCTCTATGGGTAAGACAGGCCTGATTAGAATAAAGCTTTCTCTTATGCCTAGAAAGCATGAGGCCAAGAGGTTTCCCGCTTATCTCATGGCTCAGGCATGGCTCCCTGAGCAGTTTTCTGTTTGGCTGCTGCTTTCTCTCAGAAAACCCGCTCTTTACCACTGAATCAGAGCAAACATCAGTCCACTGGAAACCTGGTTGATATCTGCTCCGATTCAGTACATGTTTTGGATTACCGTGAGCAATATCTGAAATGCCACCTTGGGCTCAAGCAAAATAGTGGCAACGCACCCCATTGTCACGGTCCGGTCGGCAGGCAGTTGAAGCCCTGGCTGAGGATGTCAGGACCAGAGGCAAGATGGTGGTGCAGAAGCAGGAACAGGTGCAGGGCTGAGGGTCCAGCAGCAGGCAGTTGCAGGGTCAAGGAGCAAGGCAGAGGCGAAGGTCTGGGAGTCAAGGATCAAGGCGATGTCAAGGCAAAGGTCCAAGGGTTGAGAATCAAGGCGTTGGCAAGGCAGAGGTCCAAGGGTCGAGGATCAAGGCGTCGGCAAGGCAGAGGTCCAAGGGTCGAGGATCAAGGCGTCAGCAAGGCGAGGGTCCAAGGAGCAAGGCGTCGGCAAGGCGAGGGTCCAAGGAGCAAGAGGCCAGATGCGACCAGGCAGGGATAGCGTTGCTGTGGCAAAGAGCTGAAGGGAAATGCTGAGCTTTTATCCCTCCCAGCTCCTGCCAACAGGTGCAGTGAGATATCAAGTGGCCTCACCTGAGTGGCCACTCCTTGCTTCTCCAGCACAAGCTGAGGCAGGCCCCAGTCCTGCAAAGCATTACAGGCCCCAGAGCCTGACTCCTGCCCATACTCCTGACACCCATCTGATCCAGTTTGTGGGGCTAGAATGCAATGTTTCCGCATTCTGGCGCTGTCAGTCAGAACCAGCCACCTGAGGACTGCAGGCTCGCTGCCTCTAAATGCCCACCACAGACTCTGTTATATGGCTTCAGCAGCCAGTTGGATTTTCTGGGGCCATCTTGTGAGGAGTGAGAATAGCTCAGCTAAATCCCAGTTGCTGAGAGGTCCTGGAGCTCACTTCCCTGATGGGCAGGGGCGAAGAAAATCGCCCAGCCCTTTGGTTTGTGTGGATGGGGCATCATCCAGGACAGAAGAGGCTTTGCTCTTTCTCCAGCTAAATCCAGGATGCACTCAAGGGTCGCCTGTCGTGCATCTGAGTTCAGTCCATCATGCCAGAAAGCCACTTAGGTACCAAGAGGCTAAATCCTTACTACTACTATTATTATTATTTATTGAATTTATATACCACCCTATGAGACCCAGGTGGCGCTGTGGGTTAAACCACTGAGCCTAGGGCTTGCTGATCAGAAGGTCAGTGGTTCGAATACCTGTGACGGGGTGAGCTCCCGTTGCTCGGTCCCAGCTCCTGCCAACCTAGCAGTTCGAAAGCATGTCAAAATGCAAGTAGATAAATAGGAACCGCTACAGCGGGAAGGTAAACGGCGTTTCCATGTGCTGCTCTGGTTTGCCAGAAGCGGCTTTGTCATGCTGGCCACATGACCTGGAAGCTGTACGCCGGCTCCCTCAGCCAATAATGCGAGATGAGCACACAACCCCAGAGTCGGTCACAACTGGACCTAATGGTCAGGGGTCCCTTTACCTTTACCTTTTTATACCACCCTATAGCCAGAGGTCGGAAAAGATCACAATATATAAAATCTGAATAAAAACAATAATACAATAACACAATAACAATAGCTTTTGTGTTCATCATTTGGCAATGTGTATGTGTACCAGACGGGTCTGACTTGCCTCTTCTTTTCTGCTGCTCTGGTTTCCACCAGCAGGCAATTTGTTTAGTCTCTGGTCGCGTCAAAGAAGAGAAAGAGGATGTGGAGAGGCCAGTGACTTTCAACCGGTCCCTTCTTACCATTAGACACCCACTGAGTTTAGGAAAAGAAAAAGCACTGAGGTTTTTCTTTCCCAGCACGTGGTGTGGTGCAAAATTATTATTATTGCATCACAGGTGCACAGACTGGGGGAAAGGAAAAATGCCTACTTTGATCATTATAAAGTAGTTTGGGGAGAGGGGAGAACAATAGTCTCTGAGAGAGATGCATTTTCCCGTAAAATTTCCTTAGCATTCAATGACAAAGAGAACAATATGGATATCAAACATTTGTGCATTTGAAGACCCTCATATATATTTTACAGAGAGCCAGCCATATAAACACTCACAAAGACAAGCATGCACTTTTGCAAACTAGTACCCACTTCATCTGGTGCATGAACTGCTTTCCCCAGGTAGCAGACGTGTGTGTGTGTGTGTGTGTGTGTGTGTGTGTGTGTGTGTGTGTGTGTTTGAAGCACTACAATATACTTTTATGAATAGTTTTATTTCAGCATTCGGGAGAAATGATTTGTAAAATGAAATTTTCCTGTTGTTAGTTATAGGAATTCTAAGGTCTTATTTATAAAAAAAACCAAATGTACATAAATGTACAAGGCAAACACTTAGATAAGTATATAAACCACGTGTCTGAAATAGTACAGGAGAGCAATCCTGAAGCCATTTTGACTCTCCCAAATTGACCTCAAATATTTCTCTGCAAGGAGGGAGGAAGGAAATGGGAAAAGCTTTCCCATTGTCCATTGTCTTTGGACCTTAGGGGCTCACACCTCCCTGTAAATACAGTCTGGCAAGTATCTGTTAAGCTGAGCAAAATATCAATATGTGTAAGAGATTCAGGAACTATTTACCATCTCAAAGGAATCGCCAGGCTACCCGGAAAAGGCAATCAGATAATCAGGTATCCTGGCAGACAGGAGAGAAGCAACACACTCAAATTTCTGCTGGGGACCACCTCTTTCTGTGATGTATGTGTGATGGTTTTTTTTTTTAAAAAAAAAAATACTTTTTATTAATTTTACAAACTGCAAAAAAGAAAACGGTACATACATAAACACCTTTTCCACCTCCTTCCCACCCACCCACATGGATCCTCCCCTGCCACAGAAGTATCTCATGTAGGTGAACAGTCAGAGATGGTCCATTTTATGCTTGGATTTCTGTCCTCCTCCCCCTCCCCTGACCCCAAAGCCCCCCCCTGCCACCAGGGAGCTCCAGCAAACCAGGGCAGTACGCAGGAGGACATCCATCCAACCATCTATTGTCATACCAAAAAAAGAAAAAAATTGAAATAGGAAAAAAGAGAAAAAAGAAAGAGAAAAAAAAAAGAGAAAAAGAACAGTACAAAACAGAATTTTTTTTTTCTTATATTCATAATTGTAAAACCATATTTTGTGGGCTTCCCCTCCCCCCCCTTCCCCGGTTTTCATCCCTTTTTTATCATCTTTAACAGTTTCTTACTTTATAAAAATACACCTTTATATCTTATACAACTTATAAATCAATTATTATCATTTTCACCTAATGTTCAAATCACTGAAAAATCAAACTCCCATTTTATCTTCCCGTGCCTAATTTTTACTCCCTCTATAAGCCTCCATATTTTCACATTTTTCCAAAATCCATTCACTTTTAAAACTATAACTATTCTCAATTTAACCTTACATCCCCGATTACCGGCTCCACCCCCCCAATCCAGCAAATTCCATAATCAGCAGACCAGTTATAAACCTGTTAATCCATCCTTATAATCACAACATCACTTTCCCTTCACCCCACCCCCTGTTTACAGTCTTTTGCCATCCAGGCCACCATACAAGACCCCTGAATTTCTTCTCTTCTCTGCATATTTTTTCCTTCTTCCCTGTGGGTGTTCTGGAGTTCCAGTAATACCAATCGTGCCCCCCTCAAATGCAGGGCACTCCATCCAACTTTTTGTAGAGTAAAGTCATCATTTTTTTCGTGGTGTGCTTCATTTTGTGTTGAATCATCACAGTCCTCATCTTCATCTTTTTCTTCCAAATCACAGTCACCATCATTGTCATTCTCACATTCATCTTTTTCAGTTTCAAAAGCTTCATCTTCTAGAAAATCATATTCTGCCATCACCATCTGAAATTGTTGCTGTAACTCTTGCCGTTTTGTCTCCTCTTGACATAGTTCTATTCTTGTTTCCCACATTAAGGTCAAAACAGACCGCTGGAACTCAGGGGAACACTTTTTTGTTGACATAGTTCAATCCTGCCAAGGTCAAAACTTGTCACGTGGGGTGGAATATGATCACAGTTTATTTTCTCGACTCCATTTTAACAAGCTGGCTGCATTCTTCAAGTCTTATTGACAATAAAGTTCGAACTCACATTTCACAAACATTTAAACCAAAAAAGAATTTCCACAAAGTTCAGAAATACAGTGAAATAAAAATTGACTTATAAATCCTGATCAACTCACTGGGTTGTCTGGGCTGCCGGCTCCCGAGGAAAAGAAAGGTTTTTCTTAGTCTTTACCTCTTGCTGCAGGGCACTCACAACCACAGTCTCTCTCCCCTTTCACCCTGCATTTAGGGGAGATTCTCTTTGATGCCTTTGAGGGATCCTTTTAAGTTAAGATCTTCTGTTTACGGCTTCGGGTTTCTGTTTACTGTCTCTTATGTTACCGTGGGGGGGGGTGGCTTCCTCTTTTCCCCCTCTCTCCCAAATCCAAATTGCCTTAATTTAAATTCCAAACAATTCAAATTACTCACAGTCTAGTCATTTGCTAATTATTCTTGGAAGAATTGGCCGCCTCCACTTCCCAGACTCGCAGCTTCGCGCTCTCAGAGCAGCAGTGTCAGCCTGTCCGCCGCGGTTCACCTCCTCGCTCTCGGGGGCTTAAACAAAGCCGATCCGGGGAGGAGAGAGCCCGCTTTTGGCGCCGCCAGGCAAAATCCGTCCCCAAAAAGCTCGATTTGGGGCTTTTAAGGAGGTTTTGCTTCGCTGGAGCAATTCCCTCCACCTCTGAAGCGCCGAGGTCCGCTCCGCTGATTGGACCCCCGTCTGAGCAAAGATGGCGCGGTCAACCGGAAGCCTCTGTATGTGTGATGTTTTGGGGGGTGGTCTTGAGCTACAGGGTAAAGGTAAAGGTAAAGGTGCCCCTGACCATCAGGTCCAGTCGTGTCCGACTCTGGGGTTGTGGCGCTCATCTCGCTCTATAGGCCGAGGGAGCCGGCGTTTGTCCGCAGACAGCTTCTGGGTCATGTGGCCAGCATGACAAAGCAGCGCATGGAAACGCTGTTTACCTTCCCGCCGGAGCGGTCCCTATTTATCTACTTGCACTTTGATGTGCTTTCGAACTGCTAGGTGGGCAGGAGCTGGGACCGAGCAACGGGAGCTCACCCCCGTTGCAGGGATTCGAACCGCCGACCTTCTGATCAGCAAGCCCTAGACTCTGTGGTTTAACCCACAGCGCCACCTGGGTCCCGAGCTACAGGGTAGGCAAATTCTAAAGTCTATATAAGAGCTTGCACAAAATGTTCTGAGTTCCTCTCCTCCCTCCCTGCGTGTGGTGAGTGGGAGCCTCCCCATAGCTGTCAAGTTTTCCCTTTTCTCATGAGGAAGCCTATTCAGCATAATGGAATTTCCCTTAAAAAAAGGGATAACTTGGCAGCTATGGTGGGAGCCCTGTTGCAACAGCTTTAATAAAGATCAGGCTTACTAGCTGCTTTGCTTCTCAATATTCTCTGGTGGCTCTGTGGGTTAAACCACAGAGCCTAGGGCTTGCTGATCAGAAGGTCGGTGGTTCGAATCCCTGCGACGGGGTGAGCTCCCGTTGCTCGGTCCCAGCTCCTGCCAACCTAGCAGTTTGAAAGCACATCAAAAATGCAAGTAGATAAATAGGAACCGCTACAGCGGGAAGGTAAACGGCGTTTCCGTTTGCTGCTCTGGTTCGCCAGAAGTGGCTTTGTCATGCTGGCCACATGACCTGGAAACTCCAGAGTCGGTCACGACTGGACCTAATGGTCAGGGGTCCCTTTACCTTTACCTATTCTCTGGTTGGCCTGTTGTTTCCTCCTACCAATAGCAAACCTACATAAGGAATCTATAAGGGCTCTTGGGTACCCCATAAGGGATAAAGGAGCAGGTTTTCCCCCCTCATAACACTGTTGTCCCATAACTGTTTAGATAGGGTTTTGGACCCAGTAAATGCAATTGCAGTCCGAGGGAAAATCTGTTTGCAATGGCGGAGGAAGAAGGGGTGAGGGAGGGCACCGCCCCCTGCACCACGATCCCAATGGGGTGCCATCGTGGCTGCACCTCCCCGCGCTGGGTGCCATGCCCCCGCAGGCGGTGCACCACGCCCCCAGGACGCGTGCCACGTCCCCGCGGGTGGTGCGCCATGCCCCCGGAACACATGCCACCCCCATGTGGGTGGCGCACCATGCCCCCGGGGCACACACCACGTCCCTGCCTCCTCTCTGCCCCCTGTGCCGGAAGCTCTGCCATTGTCCGTTTGGAGTGGATTTCTTGGCCTCAGGTTACCCATCAGTGCCAAACTCCTATGGATGCTGTGCAGCTAAGAGTCCCTCTAGTGTCTCATTGCAGAATTGCACTTAAAATAAACTCCTGGTTTCACATGAATCCCACCACAAACTATCAGTGTGCACGTTGTACTTACTGCTTATGATTTAGCACTTGGCAAGGCATGTTAGCCACAAGTGTTCAGAAGGAAAGGAGGAATGGATTCCAATAGTGTTGCTCACAATACAGTGGTACCTCGGTTTATGAACACAATTGGTTCCGGAAGTCTGTTCATAAACTGAAGCGAACTTTCCCATTGAAAGTAATGGAAAGTGAATTAAACCGTTCCAGATGGGTCCGCGGCGTTCGTAAACCGAAAATTCGTAAACCGAGGTGTTCATAAACCTAGATTCCACTGTACATTGCACTAAAATTGCAAACACAACTGTGCCACATTGTAAAAGTGAATCACTTTATGGCGGCTGTGCTACTTTTGTTTTGCAAATTCAATACAGTGGTACCTTGGCTCTCAAACGCCTTGATACTCAAATGCCTTGGTTCTCAAACGCCGAAAACCCAGAAGTAAGTGTTCCGGTTTTCGAATGTTTTTTGGAAGCTAAACATCCAATGCGGCTGTCACCAATTGTTTCCGGGGCGCCTGCACCAATCAGAAGCTGCGCCTTGGTTTTCAAACATTTCATAAGTCAAACGGACTTCCAGAATGGATTAAGTTTGGCACTTTTGTTTTTGCTATTTATTTTACGTTTCTGCTTTTGAAGCTTTTTCGGTTAATTTGTGTTTGTGACTGTGTGGAACCAAGTTCAGCTACTGATTGATTGACTGATTGTGTGACTGCGGAAATGGATAAAAGCCCCCAATCCAAACAATGGCTATCACCAGTGCAGGGAAGAAAATAATAATAATTTTAAATTTTTATCACCTACAATACTGTCTTATTTATTTTATAGTATAGTACAGTACATTGATTGTGGCTTTCATTTTATGACTCAATGGTCTCGTTAGATAGTAAATTTCATGTTAAATTGCTGTTTTAAGGGTTGTTTTTAAAAGTCTGGAACGGATTAATCCATTTTGAATTACTTTGTACGGGAAAGCATGCCTTGGTTTTGGAACGCTTTGGTTTTGGAACGGACTTCCGGAACGGATTAAGTTTGATCCTTGATTTCTATAAACATCCACACCTGCTCTGCTAGGAGACAACAGGCCCAGCTTTCTGACAAGACCGTGCCACTTCAGATTGCCAGCGGATGCTCACATGAGGAAATGTTCCTCCAGAGAAAAGAAGTTCACTGCAAATAGAAAACCAGCTTGTCAGGGAAAAAACTTAGGCTAAAACTGCACCGTCTCTGATATGCACATTCTTTTCCAAGGGGGTGGCAGGGATATTACAGTATTTATTTTTTTATTTGGAAGGAACATTTAGTTATATGAACCTGCACCTGTAGCATCAAACAATATAGCCCAGATTCAACTTTATCATCTCATTTGTTTTATTTTATTTGATCACGGGAATTATTCGCAGGAATAGTCTGGTGACCCCCCCCCCCCAAAAAAAACAACCTCACGAGGAACGTGACTGACCGATCTTTGCTTAGTGGAACTTCCCAGCTGCTATAAATCAAGAAAAGAATCCATCCCATGACACGACAAAGAAGAGGAACAAAGTTTTCTGTGCTCAAACCGCACCATTTCCCCCCCCCCTTTTCTTTTCCTTTCCTAAACTCAGTGGGTGTATGATGGTGATAGGAGAAAGGCTGAAAGTCAGTGGCTTTCCCCACATCCTCTTGCTCTTCTTTGCTGTGACCACAATCTATCACCTACTGGTGGAAACTGGAGCAGCAGCCCCCAAATTCAGAGAGGGAAACTTGTCTCGCGTTGCAAAGGATTCCAGGATGCAGTCTTGGTTTCGGTGACTAGTTTCTGCCCTGGCTTGCTGTCCACTGCAAACTATGAGAGCCAGTGTGGTGTAGTGGTTAAGAGCAGTAGACTCGTAATCTGGGGAACCGGGTTCGCGTCTCCGCTCCTCCACTTGCAGCTGCTGGGTGACCTTGGGCTAGTCACACTTCTCTGAAGTCTATCAGCCCCACCCACCTCACAGAGTGTTTGTTGTGGGGGAGGAAGGGAAAGGAGAATGTTAGCCGCTTTGAGACTCCTTTGGGTAGTGATAAAGCGGGATATCAAATCCAAACTCTTCTTAATGGCTGAAGAGATCTTTCATGATGTTTTGTTCTGCTTAGCCCAGCAGGGATGTGAGCCCCAGGACCTACTGGTGGCTTTTATAGCCTTGCTCCTCCTCCACTCTAAGCTCCAGGTGAAGAACGGACCCTTAGCATTACAATGCCCGTTGTTTGGACCTCCAACCTGTTGTTTGGACTCAGCTGTCTCCGCCGGAAGAAGCAGTTCAGCAGCAATAGCAGAAATGTCCTCCACCTCTGCTCTCTAAGTAGAATCCATATTGGAAAGATCTATCTTTCTCTAACAGTGAACTCGGTTGCTGTGTACTGGCAGGACTGTAACCAAACAAGAGCCTGTGAAACGAGAAGTTGCTGTCAATAGGCTCCGAAGAAGCTCAATGTTTACAGGAGTACCAAGAAATGGTTAGAAGAAGAAGAAGAACTAAGGGGGCAAACTCTCTCCCCAAAAAACACTGCTTAGCGAAGACTGAGGGTATACCCACATTTCCTCTTGTTCCTCTGGTTTTCCCCCAGAGAAAATACGGTAGCTCCTTAGCACTCAATCGGAGCAAACAGTGACCAGTTTTTTCTGCAGATTGCTGTTTGTTCTGATTTAAAACTAGGTTTTTCCTGGGAAAACTGCAAGAGGAAAACTGCTCGGACCTGTGCAAGGCACAGGACAAGTGGAAATATGGGCAAGCCCTGGGTGTGCTAAGTAGCCACAGAATACTGGATCTGCGCTGGACAGGAAACACAGCAAGAAAGAAGGGAATAGAGTGACTTTGCAGATGGCACAGCTGGTCATTTGCTGAAACTGATCATTTGCTGAACATCATGGATAATCTTCGGTCCCTGCAAGTCAGTTTGAGATTCCTCTTTGAGATAATCTAGTTTAGAGTAATGTGTGCATGTGGCACGTGGCTGCTGTTTGTATGCCCATGTGCAGTAGTGAACAGTACAGTGGGGTTCTGTCGCTCCTGTGGCCACCAGTTAGTTGCATCGTTGCTGCTTATCCAAAGGTTGAAACAGCAGCAAGGTCAGCACTGTGCAAGCACACCAGCGGAAGCCTTGGATTGGCTCTGGTGGCACCGCAGACCTTGCCACCGCCTCCCCCACCCCCCACCTTCCAGTAAGCAGCATCCATGTGACCAACTGAGGGCCAGGTGAGCAGTAGCACCTGCCTCCTCCCATGTGCTGCACGTTTGTGAGTGACCACTGCCTGCTCTGGACACCCCCTCCTTTGGTTTTGGCCCCACCCAGGTGGCCCCTGGGTGGTTAGCTGCAGGGAAATGTTGTCCTTGATCTGAAAACAATGGTTCTCTAACCCTGTACGGAGAGGAGACAGTGCCTGAACGTCTTAGTTGTTAGTTGTTTAGTCGTGTCTGACTCTTTGTGACCCCATGGACCATAGCATGCCAGGCACTCCTGTCTTGCACTGCCTCCCGCAGTTTGGTCAGACTCATGTTCGTAGCTTCGAGAACACTGTCCAACCATCTCATCCTCTGTTGTCCCCTTCTCCTTGTGCCCTCCATCTTTCCCAACACCAGGGTCTTTTCCAGGGAGTCTTCTCTTCTCATGAGGTGGCCAAAGTATTGGGGCCTCAGCTTCACGATCTGTCCTTCCAGTGAGCACTCAGAGCTGATTTCCTGAAGAATGGATAGGTTTGATCTTCTCGCAGTCCATGGGACTCTCAAGAGTCTCCTCCAGCACCATAATTCAAAAGCATCAATTCTTCAGCGATCAGCCTTCTTTATGGTCCAGCTCTCACTTCCATACATCACTACTGGGAAAACCATAGCTTTAACTATACGGACCTTTGTTGGCAAGGTGATGTCTCTGCTTTTAAAGATGCTGTCTAGGTTTGTCATTGCTTCTCTCACAAGAAGCATTTGTGGATATATTGTGGGAAAGGGACAGGGGTAAATTTGGCCATGGTGAAACCCTGATATGGGTTGCCATATCTGCAAAAGTTGTTGTGCCGTAGTTGTTTTTTGCCAGAAGTTGCTGAGTATTGAGTTGAGGGTTTTTTTTGGGGGGGGGGGCAAAGTTGTTGAGCATTTTTTTTAGTAAAAACTACAAGAATTTTGAGTTTGGGAGCTTTTTTTACAGCACAATTTAGCCCCAGTTTTCGTCATTTTTGGATGACCCTTTGGATCCCTTCCAACTCTATGATTCCAATATTTTTAGGCCATAAGCAATCCTGTGCATGTCTACTCAGAAGTTGGTTCTGCTGGATTCAGTCGGACTTGCTCCCATGCATGCAGGCCTTAACTTACAACCCCTAAGCAAATTTCCTTGGATGTGGGTGTCCCATCATAGCTGCCAAGTTATCCCTTTTTTACAGGGATTTTCCCTTATGCTGAATAGGCTTCCTCGCGAGAAAAGGAAAAACTTGGCAGCTATGGTGTCCCATGGGGTTAAAGTAGACTTACCCCACTTTCCAGGATGACTGAAAATGCTCATGAATAGCACCCCTTGTTCGGCTCAGCCCTAGTTGTCACTCTGAGTTAAGTTGGCCTCAGGCACTCTTAATGGTTTGTGGCTGTTCCTGCTGCATGCAACTCTGAGCGAACTTCATGCAAACCCTGACCCACATTGAGGTTTGCTAGTAGCACCGTTTGCAGTGCGCAGTGATAAAAACTCACTCCTCTCTGAAACGCTCAAGTTCCCAAACCTCCAAATGAAACAAGTGTAAACCTTTTTTGACCTTTAAAGCCCTATGCGGCCTAGGACCAACGTACCTACAGGACCGCCTCTCCTGGTATGCCCCGCAAAGGAACGTAAGGTCCATAAATCACAACACTTTGGAGGTCCCGAGCCTCAAGGAGGTTAGATTGGTTTCAACTAGGGCCAGGGCCTTTTCAGCACTGGCCCCGACTTGGTGGAACTCTCTTTCACAGGGGATCAGGGCCCTGCAGGATTTGACATCTTTCCGCAGGGCCTGCAAGACGGAGCTGTTCCGCCTGGCCTTCAGCTTAGATTCACGCTGACCCCTTATATAGGATTTAGTATATAAATTTTCCCTTTGCTTTTTTGCTGGCCCATGTAGGACCAGCACGGATAGCTGGCTCGGGTGAATATCTGATGTTTCCTCCCTTTATGGTCAGTAAAGTCTCAGAGAAAACTTAATTTTGACCCGGCATAAGGGCAAATGCCATACTAGGAACCATGCTCTATTCTGCCTTGGTCAGACTCCATCATAGCTGCCAAGTACCCCGTTTTCCCCGGGAAACCCCCATATTTTCTTACCGTTTCCCGCAGGTGTCCTGAATGGCAAAATACCCCGTATTCCCCCGGATTACGGAGCTCCTGCCGGCGGCCATGTTCTTCTGGTGCCGCGCCAGCACCAGAAGTCGCTTCTACGCACTTCCAGACATGCGTAGAAGTGACTTCCGATGCCGCTGTGCCCATTTCCAAAATATAATCCTGCCAATGTTCTTATCTGTTTACAGTTTTCTTGTAAATATTCAACAAACCATTTCCATTCTTTTATAAAAAGTTTGTTATCTTGATTTCTTATTTTCCCGGTAAGTTTCGCCAGCACTGCGTATTCCATCAGTGTTTGTATCCATTCTTCTTTCGCTGGGACTTCTTATTCTTTCCATTTTGGGGAAAATAACATTCTTTCCACTGTAGTCGCATACATGAATAAATTCCTATACAGTTTACGTAGTTCTGTCCCTATAATTCCCAAAAGGAAAGCTTCTGGGTGTTTTGTTTGTTTGTTTTTTGTTTACAAATGTTATTTAAAACATCTTTTTCAATTCATTATATATCATTTCCCAGTAAGCTCTGAGTTTGGCTTGAGGGAATGGCAGCATCGTCATCTCAAGGGGTTTATTCCCCACAGTGGGGAAGGCAGTGCTGGAGTCTAAGGCATCTCTCCCATCCCATCTTCAGCCAGCCTGTCTTCCCCCTATTTTCCTGCCACCTCACACCTAGTTACCCTGTGTCAGGGATTATGCTCAGGAGGGCTGCACTGAGGAGGAATGGTGGGAGCCACCCCCTCCTCCTGATCCTGAATGTTCCCAGGAGCAGGAGGACAGTATAGATTTAGAACAGTGGTTTGCAGAGGGGCATAGTTCAGAAGGCAGAAGCTAGGAAATACTGGATGGGGAACAGCTAGCAGAATAAACACTAGAAGAGAGAGAGTTTACAGATTCACAGTCTCTTGATAGTATTCACCCCCCGCTTCTCCAAAGTCTCTGGATAGTATTCACCCCCCTTGTCCACTCTGGGCTGCTTCCAACATATATAAAAACATAATAAAACATTAAACTTTTTTTAAAAAAACTTCCCTATACAGGATTGCCTTCTGCCAGCTCAGGGGTCAGATAACTCCATACCTTCCAACATTTCTCCGATGAAAATAGGGATACTTAAGGAAAAGCAGGGATGTGGATGGCGCTGTGGGTTAAACCACTGTGCTGCTTGGGCTTGCTGATTGAAAGGTCAGCAGTTCGAATCCCCGCGATGGGGTGAGCTCCCATTATTCGGTCCTAGCTCCTGCTAACCTAGCAGTTTGAAAGCATGCAGTGTAAGCAGATAAATAGGTACCACTCTGGCGGGAAGGTAAACGGCATTTCCGTGCGCTGCTCTGGTTTGCCAGAAGCGGCTTAGTCATGCTGGCCACATGACCCAGAAAAACTGTCTGAGAAAGCGGACAAACGCCGGCTCCCTTAGCCTGTAAAGGAAGATGAGCGCCGCAACCCCAGAGTTGTTCATGACTGGACTTAATTGTCAGGGGTCCCTTTACCTTCACCCTAAGGAAAAACAGGACATTTTGGAATCAAATCAGAAACCGGGACGGCTTCTCTAAATCAGGGATATCCCTGGAAAATAGGGACTGTGAACTATCTAGTCTGTAGGACTATCTAATTTTGACTCAAAAGAGACAAGATTTTGTGGGAAGTTTTCTTGGGGGGAAGGTTGTCCCCTTGCCCTTAATATGAAAAAAGCCAATATGCAGCTGTGCTGTATATATATTGTGTGTGTGTGTGTGTGTGTGTGTGTGTGTGTGTGTGTGTGTATAAATATATACAGCTATATATATATATATGGTAGGAATCGGAAAGTAAGAATAAATGAGCATGGAGGACTTATGGGGACTTTTCTCTCTCTCTCTCTAAATTACGTAAAGATTAGAAAATTGCTTTAGAAACCTCTTTCCCAAACACATGTATGCACATGGTAGGAATTAGTGCTTTATTGCCCTAAAATATATATATTCTCAGCAGGCGGATGATGTGGGAATTTCTTGGCCATCAAAGTAAACTTTGTGAGTTTACTCAGAGCTCTTGGGTGAGGCCTCTGACTCTGATATGACGAGGGGAGGTTGCCATTGACAAAAGGGAGTGAAAACAGCCTGTGATACGCAGGAGAATTGGACTGCAGATGGGGGGGCGGGAAACAAGATTAGGAAAGCTTTCCCAAATAAGTAAAATATATACAAAAGTAAGAAAAGCAGACTTTAACAGCCTAGATCTCAGACATTTCTCAGATGGCGAATGAGGCCCTAAATGTAAGCCCAAGTCATCAGTCAGAGAGACAACTCCTGCAAATGGCAGCTGATGATCTGGAACTGAAATGGGAAGAGTTTTCTGGGAATTTCCGCTTGAGAAGCCTTCTGGAGAAAGTAGAGGGAGAAGCTGTGTCCCAGTTCATTGCAGATTGGTTAGCCACTTTGAATTTAGGCACCCCCTCACCACTGTAAGGCTCATAGGGTCTTGGGTTCAAGAGGCAACATAGGAGATGCTCCCGGGGATACAGTGCGTAAGTCTGAATGCTACCAACAAAAAGAACTGATTTTTTTAAGGCACCACACAACCGGCAGAAGCTAAAACATGGCAATGACCGTTCCACACATCAATGGGGGGCGCTTTTTGCGTGGACGCGCACAGCCCCCTGATCCCAGAGGGCAGCTCCCTGGAAGTTCAGGACTGGCACCGCCTTCCCAGGTAGGATGCCAGGGGTCTCCGCCTACGCAAGCCTGGCATCCAATTCTGCCTGAGGAGGTGTTGCCAAGGGATGGCCAGGTAAGGGGAGGGACAAAACCAGCTCAGACAATAGCATTTGAATCTTACCTCCAAGCACCAGTTGGTTCCAGAGCTTCTCCCACCCTCCACACCCTCGTTCAATTTCCTTGCAGGCTAACCTTTTCTCTACAGGTTCTCAGGTGCTGCTACGTCAAGGCCGCTGTTGAAGGGTCGGAAAGGAATTCCCCTGCATTGGCAGGTTTCGCCTTTCCCGTAGCAATACGTCACAACTTGGCAGGTCAGGCCTTGGGCGGAATTCTTTGGCGATTTTCCTAGAGGGAGGGGCGTGAGGCGGAGACCTCACCCCCTTGCGGCGACAAGATCGGGGTATTGGGGGAAGTCTTGACCATGCCAATAGGTGTCATCACTTCCCCCTACCAGTGGCAGCGAACAGGGGGTGGGCTCTCTCTGCTTGAACATATGTTCTCCAGAGCCAGCCCCAACCCCCATACATGTGGATGACCCCAAAGCCTCCCAGAACTGGGAGACTGGGAAGGATAATGCCCAATGCCTGAAGCCAAGGTCTCCCTACATCTGAATTTGAATAAAGTTGTGGCCAATTTGAATCCCATAGCACTCCGCCTGTCCACGCAAAACTCCTCTGGATGTTTCCCAAGATATTTGTCCATAGACTCTGGGTAAAAGGTGTGCTTTATGCCTATAGAAGGGACCCAGGTGGCGCTGTGGGTTAAATCACTGAGCCTAGGGCTTGCTGATCAGAAGGTCGGCGGTTCGAACCCCCACGACGGGGTGAGCTCCCGTTGCTTGGTCCCAGCTCCTGCCAACCTAGCAGTTCGAAAGCACGTCAAAATGCAAGTAGATAAATAGGAACCGCTACAGCGGGAAGGTAAACGGCGTTTCCATGTGCTGCTCTGGTTTGCCAGAAGCGGCTTTGTCATGCTGGCCACATGACCTGCAAGCTGTACGCCGGCTCCCTCAGCCAATAATGCGAGATGAGCGCGCAACCCCAGAGTCGGTCATGACTGGACCTAATGGTCAGGGGTCCCTTTACCTTTTATGCCTATAGAGCAGCATTGGAGGCAGTTGGATTCCCTTACTAGTGGGGATTCCCATTTAAATGAACGGCAGGATAACGGCAAATCTGAGACAGCAAGTGACAACGGGCAGCCAGATCAGCTGCCCCCGTGGATCCTGCTGCCCGTGGATCCTGCTTCACCTTGCCTCACCCAGACCTGCTTGTGAACCTGCACCAATATTGACTCCTAAGAACCATAGCTGCCAAGTTTTCCCTTTTCTCACGAGGAAGCCTATTCAGCATAAGGGAAAATCCCTTAAAAAAGGGATAACTTGGCAGCTATGCTAAGAACTGTCGATCTCTTCTTCTTCCAGGGATCTGTGCAGCTTCACAGTAAGTCATGCTCCAGCTGAGGTCACCGCATGTCTCCATGCGTCTGATGGTGTCGGTGCTAAAGATGCCTAATTTTCAGCACAGCTTCCAAGAATGCAAGCAGCTCTTCACCTACCCAGCAGCCCCCACTTGAAGCATCTCCAGCCAAGTGTTACAGGCCACAGGAAATCCTCTTCGTGATGCTAACAAACCCCCTCCAGTGCGGTTTGGCTGAAAGGAAGCCTGCACGAGGCAGCGCAGAAGCTACAGAAGCTGGGGTGTTAGCATCCAAGGTATCGAGAGCTTTCTGTGCCGCAGAGTTTCATGTGACTCCTCAAGTCGTATGAGTGACCCAAATGCTCCTTTCTCCTTTCTATACAACCCGTAGTTGTACAGATGCCCCACAAGGCCCTTGCTGTTTATTGAGTGTCAATAACAATGTAATACAGAAAGCAATAAGCCACACACCCCCTCGCCCTCCTTTGCTGACTCAGCTAGTACGGCATGTAAGTTTCCTTTGGGCATTGAGTCTGGGCAAGTGAGAGCAAAAGGTGTTGAGCTAGCCATGCCCCCACTGCGCTGGCAAATTGTGAGGGTGCAGAATTAATGCTGATAAAATGGAAATGGCGGATGAAAATGAACTTTGTAGTTGTTATTGTTAATTGAATTTATATACCGCCCTATATCCGGGGGGTCTCAGGGCAATTCACAGAAGAAAATCAAGGTATAAAACCACAAAATACCTAATAAAAGCAAAAACAACCCAATAACCTCCCCCCCCCAAAAAAAACGTATTTTAAAAGGGCATAGGGAGGGTTGCTAGACTCATTAGAGGACAGGACTTCTGTGCCTTTAATTGCCCTGCTCTCTTTTGAGTCTGGAAACCTTAAAGAGAAACCAGCAGACCCTTTGTTTAATTTCCAAGCAAAGGGTCTGCTGGTTTCTCTTTAAGGTTTCCAGACTTAAAAGAGAACAGGGCAATTAAAGGCACAGAAGTCCTGTCCTCTATTGAGTCTGGCAACCCTAGGCATAGGATGTAAATCAGATCAACCAAAGGCCTGGTTAAAAAGGAACGGTTTTGCCTGGTGCCTAAAGGTGTATAATGAAGGCACCAAGCAAACTTCACTGGGGAGAGCATTCCAGAGACGGGGAGCCACTGCAGAGAAGGTCCCGTTCTCATGTTGCCACCGTCCGCACCTCTCGAATAATGCAAGCAATGGGAGCCGCTGTCTGAACAGTTTGCTTTTTCTCTTGGAATATGAGGCATTCAGGCAGCTCTCTCAGGCTTCAATCACCTCGCATGGGGCTGCCCTCTGGCAACTGTGACGAACAGACCGTCTTCTTTCTGACTTTGAAGACGCAGAAGTGGGCAGAGCTCCCCCCCCATATCTGCCACCTCCCTAATTCCCCAAATTGGAGAAGGTTGGCGGTTATTGGCAGCTGTGCAGCCAAAGTGCCCAGAGAAAATGGCCATGCAGGGCTGAAATGACAACCCTACCCCCCCCACACACACCTGCTTGCTTTTTCAAGAGCAGAAAAGGAGGAGTGTGTGCTTTATGGCACTGCTTGTCATAATACCCCAGGAGCCATCTGCCACTCGCTGCCTTGTGGGAAGATTTCCAGGCGAGAGAGAGGAAGGCAGGCAGGTGAGGTTCAATGTTGAGCACCTGTTCCTATTCCAGCTGGACTGCTTTCCCTCTCACGAGGCCCTTTTACCACCAGTGGTCCTGTGGGAACGATTCCAAGAGAGAGAGGGAGGGAGGGAGGCAAAGAAGACATTGGGGTCTCTGTGTCTGCTTAAATGCCCCCCCCTCTGACAAAACCTGTCCTGTAGGAAGGATCCCAATGGCTTGCTATGTTTTTGATATTGTTCATTGCTACTTTATTATGGCATTTAAGCTGCGTTGGAAGCATTGGCATCTGGAGAAGTGGAATATAATGTGTAAAATTGTAGGTACCCGATTGCCGTCGTCGTCGCTATTGCTATTATATCATAGCTATTCTGAATAAAAAAATTC
Organism: Zootoca vivipara; assembly: GCF_965207765.1. NCBI lineage: Eukaryota > Metazoa > Chordata > Lepidosauria > Squamata > Lacertidae > Zootoca > Zootoca vivipara. The sequence continues at coordinate 8,515,359 of NC_142598.1, forward strand.
CTTCAGTAGCACCTTAAAGACCAACTAAGTTTTTATTTTGGTATGAGCTTTCGTGTGCATGCACACTTCTTCAGATACACTTGAAACAGAAGTCAATCCCTTATATATATACAGAGGGTGGTGGGGGTGGGTGGGAATGGGTGATGGGCTGATGGGAGTGGTAAACCTGTAGATGGCTGTTAACGACTGCTGATGACTGCAATTAGTCCTGGGGGGGGGGAGCAAGGGCTGAGGCGCTAAAGAAAGCTTGATCATGCATAATGAGATAAGAATCCGATGTCTTTATTCATACCTGTAACTATAGTTATTCTGATTAGGCAGAAACTTCCACACCAGAGCAGTGATCCTGCTAGGCAAGCCTTTTGTACAGTACACACATAGAGACCTAGCTGGTGGTTGCTGTGGCGGTGGTGGTTAGCTCTCAAATCCAAATAGCAGTGGAACATGTGGCAGGTATGTTCAGAGGTGGGTGAGAGAACAGTACCAGGCAGACTATGATGAGGTACCCTTACTGGGAAATCCACTGTGGTATTGTGGTTAGTGTGGATCACAGGTTCAAATTTCTACTCAATCAGGAATCTCACCGGGTGATCTTGAGTCAGTCACTAAACCTCAGCCTAACTTTTTGAGGATAAAAGACCTTGAGGTCTCTGGAGGAAAAACAGGAACATTGTTATTAAAAATGAAGTCTTCATTGAAGTCAGTGGGAGTTACCTTCTGAGTTAACACGCAAAGCCACCCCATTAAAATTGTTTGTGAGTTGTCTGAGGCTTATGCTTAATCTGGCTCAGAAATTCTCGAGTATCAATGTAATGACTTTTCCTCAGAAAAGAAAAAACTTTCTCTCCCAGTATAGCAAAGGCCTTTTCCTTTGTCAATTCCCTTCCTATCCCAAACACATGGGCAAACAGACCGTTTGTTGGCAGATATTTTAATTTCATTTCATACGTTCTATTAGTAGGGCAGTTTTTAACGAGCCATGACACACTGCCTCCGTTTCACAAGGGTTTTTCAGCACTTCCTACGAAAACAGTGACCCATTCATGAACGTTGCCTTCTCTTGCCCTCAGTGACTTCACACAGCCAAATCTTATTGTTTACTTTGTACTGTCTTGTAAAGATGCTCTTCTCACTGCTTGATTGATCCCTGATTGGAAGGAATGACTAATCTTGGAAGGAATGCCCTAAGCCAGGCCCTCCAGATGTTTTGGCCTACAACTCCCATGATCCCTAGCTAACAAGACCAGTGGTCGGGGAAGATGGGAATTGTAGTCCAAAACATCTGGAGGGCCAAAGTTTGGGGATGCCTGCCCTAAGCCTCAGTAGCCCTTACTGACACCATCCCATTGTCAAATCTAATTCTACAGTCATATCTTATAGGAAAAGCAGATACGTGCACAAGGAGGAGAGTTCATAAAGTGATGCTTTTTAAAATAATAATAATAATAATAATAATAATAATAATAATAATAATATGCACAATCCCCTTCTGGGATACTTGGGGAAGGAGGTTGGTTGCAGGAGGAGACACTTAAAATAAACAAGGTATAACGGCGCAAAGCACAGAAGGGTCAGATTGTTTTTTGGGCTCCAAGAGATCACAATGCTGTGTCTTGATAGCTGACTACAGATCTCATGTTTTAGCAAGAAGGCTCCACCTTTCACATCAGAGGTCAGATATGGTCTCCAGCACAGGATCTTCCTTAGCTGAGCAACAAGCTGAAATTGTAAAGCAGTATTCTGGATTGCGCTAGGGTATCCCATTTAAGACGTACGCATTCAGTTGCAAGCAAACAAAATAAAAATAAAACCATCCTATTCTGTCGCCAATGATGAGGCTGTGTACAAAGATTTCCAATTTGTAGAGACTCTGAGGTGGCACCTTACGTTTTCATATTCTGTGTCCCACCATAGTTCCTGGTCAAACTGGATTTTTGTAGAATTCCAATGTGTAACCAGGAAAAGGCAAAACTAGCCCTGGAAAAACAAGCAGCACTGCTCCAACTTATTGGCATATTTGTGGTATGGCAGTCATGAGTGCCTGTTGGCTAGTGCCTATGGTGATAAAGAACACACCTGTTTTTCTTCTTCTCTCTCTTTTTAAAAAATATATTTATTGGGGGTTTTTCTGACAAATACAAAACTGACACACAAAAATTCAAAAAATAGCAAAAGCAAAACAAAAAACAAAAAAACACAGGAAATAGAAAAAATACAGAAAAACAAAACATTAAAAAAGAACTTATCATTTTATAAATTCATTTCATAGCTCTACTTCGACTTCCCCGTCCCTCCCTTTCCGAGCCTTTATAGTATCCCAATTATTACACAGCTTTCAAATTATAACCATATTACCCACAATCATTTATACTTTACTATTCATTCATAATAATAATTCAATCTTATATCTTAGTCTTTACCTAATATTATATCTTGGTTAACATTTAAATCACTTGTATCCCTCAGCCTATAATTTCCCCCCTAAAATACACCACAATTTCCAAATAAAAATAAATGGCCTTCTATGATACCTAATTTAATTACATTCAAACTGTGTGCACAATAAATATTTAATTACATTCAAACTGCATCAGCCCTCCCTCCCCTGGATTACAGTTCCCCAGATGTCTCGACTAGCCCCTTATACACTTTCCAGTTCAGACCTTTTTAATCCGTCCTTTTCTTATATTCCAATACACCTTTCATCCCACACCAGCTCTAGCCCATTCCAACCCACACTACTCTCCCATTCTCCCATTCTGTTGTTGCATTTCTTTAACCCTTTCCCACACCAGTCTTCCTTCCCCCCCCGTTTCCCCCCCAAGATATCTTGTCCATTGCATGGATTGTGCCCCCCCTCTCTCACTAGGGGTGCACACTTCCATGCCCAATCAACTTCTTTTACCCAAGCATAATTGTCTCTATCCGGGCTCTGTTCTCCCTCTCTCCCAGATGTCTTCTTTTTCTAAAGTCCATTGGTTCAAATAAAAGTTCTGTGCTCCCTCTCTCACCGGTTGCACTAGATTCAGATTTTCCTGTTCCTCTTGTTCTATTTCTTCAAATATTTTAAAGTTTTTGTCCTCAATGTCTCTTGCTTGTGGGTCCAAATTTTCCATTGGGGGTAGATGTTGTTGTTCTTCTGCCAATGTCTGTCTTCTGTTCTCTCGCATTTCCCATAGTATCTCTTGCACCTGGTCAAAGATATATTGTAAACGTTCTTCATGTGTCTGTAGACTCAGTGCTTTGTTTGGCTCCATCCTTTGTCTTCTCATATTTCAGTGACTGGCATGGGTTGTTGTGCCAGAGGTGCTGCTGTTCTTATTCCCAGGGTTCCATATTTAATTTTCAGTCTGAACTGGGGTCTTGCTCTTATTTTTTCTTTTTCTTTCTTTTTTTTAAAGAATTCTTTCTCTTTAAATCCACTGTCTTTTAGTACTCCTGTTGATATTGTATCAAGCAATTTAACCACTTCATATAAATGTTTCAAAAGTTCAAAGTCTCGCAACATTTAATAGTTTCCTTCCCATGACGACATAATGGCGGCTAGTCAGAGCCTCCTGGGTCCCATCTCCAGGTCAGAGGTGGGCTCTTTCTTGTTCAAATTATAGATTTGCAGAGATCAAAGTTACCAAACATCCCTCCCTTGGGTCTGCTACCAAATGGGAAGGATTCTAGTTAGATTTTGGGGAAAATTAAGGACTTTGTCTTTATAGTCGACTGAAGGCAAGTTAGCCGCAATGCAGACTTCTCGGTGGGGGGGGGAGCGACCTCAGTTCCTTTTTTACTCCCCTCCCTTGGCCAAATTTTCTTTAATCAATATTTGGAGATGTACTTACAGTCCAATCTCTCTTTTTTGGGAGGTATCTGTCACTCTGTCACCTTCGGCATGGAGCTTTGCGCCTCTGAGGTAGCGAGTTGATCCAAGGCTCTGTCCTGCTCAGCCTGCTCTCGGAGCTCTAAAAAAGAGCTTGCCGGGCAGCGAACGGGACTTTGCAGAGCGCTGCTGGATTTCCACGATCCCAGAAAGCCCAATCTGGGGGTTCTCTGGGTGGCCACGTCGCTCACGCAGCTCACCCCTCCTCAGAGCCGCTAGGGACCTCGGAGCCCGAGATTTCCCTCGCCTATCGGTGATGGCAGCAGACCGGAAGTCTCGTGTTTTTCTTCTTCTCTTTTGGCAGTCTGGGGAAGTATGAGGGCTTATCCACAAAAGCGGATAAGTACAAAGCTACCCTCCCTCTCACAGCAGTGTCCCAGAAACCCTCCTGCCAACCACCAAAATGTTTTCAAACGTTTGGTCAGTGTGCTGTTATCCAGCACAAGGGAACATCTTTTTCTATCCAAAAGGAGTGAACAGGCCTCTTCCTTTCAGCAAGGTGGACCCCACCCAGCTCCCCAGTAAGGCTCCCCTTCACCTTCATAATATTTGAAAAGTTACCAAGCTATTGAAGCAGGATTGAGGCTAATTCTGCCACAGCAGTATAAGAAGGAAGCCATCTGGTTGTTCCACAGATTCAATTGTCTGTACACAGCTCTACTAGCTCTCTCAGATCATGAAGGCTCCAAAATATGATCTTGAATCATCCTTGACCCACAGCAGCTGCCGCTGAGACACCTTGATGAATATCTCATCCTTCTCCTCCAGCTGCACCATTCCAGCGAGGAAGCTATTATGCCTCCAATCTTTGCTGTTCTTCCAGTTGCAGTAAGGAATGCTGTTGGTTAACAGCACCATGTCATCAGGATACTGAGAGGTCCTCTTGTAAACGGTGTGAGCGACAAACTGGCTGTTCTGCTGCATGTCTGGGCAGCTTGAATGCCCCAAGTAGAGCTTGGAATAGATGTAATAGTGTCCAGGCTTGCTGCAAATCAGGGAACCCCCACTGTAGTTCATGTCCTGTAGGAAGGCCAAGCCATTCATGGGTTCCCACTGCAGAGATCCGTTCGGAGCCACAGTGACAGAGGAACCTGCAAAACACAACACCGTGTATCTTCATTTGTGGTGAATGAAGTCGGGGTGAACAAACAGATCCTGTCCCTTTCAACAGTGAAACGATAATGGGATCAAACCAGGCCTGGGGGAGAACTTCATTCGGTTCATGTTTTAATGCAAACCTTTCAAGTCCACACTTGTCAAGCCAAGAAGTGAAGCAAACACAGCTCTCCTTCAAAATCTACCCAGATTTTGCAATGCAGCTCTCCAGAGTAAACACAAGATGCATATCTTTGTGAAGAGGGCACACAAGAATGCATATATTGTTGAAAATAACACACAGCAGTGCATTCTCCCGGGGGGGGGGCACGTGTTGCTTGCAAAAACGCATACACTAGACAAAATTTCATGGGAAAATGCATACACAAAGAGAAATGTACTTGAGGATGTTACAAATTCTCATGGGGACGTTTATTTTAAAATTGCAGAAATTTTCTGCCATGGGGCAGACCAAATGTAAGACTAGACAAATGGTAGACTAGAGAGAAACTGACAGGGGCAGTCTCATCCACCCCTAAATCAAACCTAAAAATTATGGTTTGAATACTCATCCACCCTGCCTTTCTGGATACCTTCCAGCTGGGGGGGGCGGGGCAAGGTTTAAGAAAGAGTAGGACCATGATGCGGATGTGGGTGGTGCTGTGGGTTAAACCACTGAGCCTAGGGCTTGCCGATAAGAAGGTCGGCAGTTCGAATCCCCACAACGGGGTGAGCTCCCGTTGCTTGGTCCCAGCTCCTGCCCACCTGTTTGAAAGCACATCAAAGTGCAAGTAGATAAATAGGTACCACTACAGTGGGAAGGTAAACGGCGTTTCCATGTGCTGCTCTGGTTCTCCAGAAGCAGTTTTGTCATGCTGGCCACATGACCTGGAAGCTGTACGTCGGCTCCCTCGGCCAATAATGCGAGATGAGCGCCGCAACCCCAGAGTCGGTCACAACTGGACCTAATGGTCAGGGTCCCTTTACCTTTACCTTTAGGACCATGATACATCCCAGGTTCCCTTCTACACACCTGGCTGCCTTACAGGCCATGAAGTCCTGAGCTGCCTTGGAATCAGGATCAATGGCATTGACGCTGAAATCTCCAGTAGAATATCAATGCCACATCCGCCAGCTCGGGCAGGAAGACTGCTGGGCAGCGAGGTGGGCAGTACATCAACAGGATCCCTAATCTGCCCCGCTTGCCCTAAGCCAATGTCTACTCTCCTACTGCCCTGCTGGCCATTGGTTCTGATCCACCATCTTAAATGCAGTGCTAGACATCCGAGCTGAGCGTAGAACCCATCCAGAAGCGACACTCCTGGCTGGGGGAGTGATGTCTTGGGGCCCCAAGTGATGGTGGATGGCAATTGGTGGCAGCAATGGCAATACCGGCTTGGGGGGAGCAGCAGTAGAAGCCCAGTGGTGACAGGGCTCCAGGTTGAGGAGCCAGTAGCACCATAGTGAGGGCCCACTCAAGCCTGCCAGTGCTCCTGGTTCTGTTAGGCAACTTTATAGCCCTTCTCATTTGTGCTTACTAGTCTGTCCCCACCTCACAAGCCTGACTATGGGCTCCAGGCGGCCTGGCCTGGCTGCAAGGTTATCTACTCTAAACCATTACACCCTGCACCCCTCCAGTCAACTGGCTCTGGATCGTGCCCACGGCACTCAGCCTCTTGGAAAAACTTGACAAATGGTATAAATTTAAAAATTCCTTCAGTAGCACCTTAAAGACCAACTAAGTTTTTATTTTGGTATTTTATTCAGAGGGTGGGGGTGATGGGAATGGTGATGGGCTGATGGGAGTGGTAAACCTGTAGATGGCTGTTAACGACTGTTGATGACTGCAATTGGTCCTGGGGGGGGGGGGGAAGCAAGGGCTGAAGCGCTAAAGAAAGCTTGATCATGCATTAACAGCCATCACCCCCACCCTCTGAATATACATAAGGGTTTGGTGGATTCTGTTTCAGTGTATCTGACTAAGTGTGCATGCACACGAAAGTTCATACCAAAATAAAAACTTAGTTGGTCTTTAAGGTGCTACTGAAGGAATGTTTTTATTTTGCTTCGACTCAGACCAACACGGCTACCTACCTGTAGGTATAAATTTAATTCACTTAGAGAGTTTTCTTACCTAGTGTCAGATGAGCAGCTGGCTTTTCAATGGTAGGTTTGTGACCTGTGGAAATGAGTAAGGCAAAAGTGAGTTTTGCTAGTTCCTTTTGTCTGCAGGTAGCTGTGCATAGCAAAGGCACATGTGAAGCAACTCGTCTGAGCACCAGGTAACCGTGATCAGGGATTTGTATGCGCTGCAATTCTGTGGGAGTGTGGAACAAGTATAGAAATGTACTGCTGGGTGCAAAGAATCTCAGGCGATCCTTTGGTGGGGATTCTAAAAGCACAAATCTAGTGCCAAGGGATGCAAAGAAATGCTTGAAAGTGTGTGGGCAGCGCTGGCTAAAATCTCAGAGCCCTAAAAGGATGCTGGGGGCTTTGGTAACTTGCATAATTTTTTGTTCTTCTCTATAGCAAAGCCAGAATAAATGACACAGAAGAGTGAACACTGCAGAACAGATTATGCAACACAAGAAAAACTGTGCACGTTTGCCCAGTTTACGTAACTGATACAGGCACCAAGGCCCTACTTTTCTCATCACAGAAACTGGATACGTGCGGCAGAAAAAATTTAAAAGATTATCACATCATTAAAAAAGACAAAATTTTAGTTAATTATTGTCACCATCTCAAGCTGTTAGGCTTCCCTGTAGCCAGCAATGAACTAGGAGTGTGTGGCATGACAGCAAGAGCATATTTGACCTCCTTGAGGCAGGCGGCTACCACGCTAGCAGACCAGTTTCTGCAGCTGCTCCCTTGATGCTCACCATTTCACTTGCCTGCTTAGTCTCTCCCTCCCTCCAGTTGAGACCCAGTTCTGCCAGCAGGGGCATGGGAGTTTGGAGAGGGTTCTCCGCCCTTTGTGCCATGTGACATGCCCTGGATGGCCAAATGGCAGAAACACAAAGGTATGGTAGCTTCCGGACATTGAGAGTCTGGAGGGGAAAGTGCTTCCCATTATATATCAGACAATTCTTAACTTCTATTGCCTCTTAGATGCTTGGTGAAGACGTTCCTCTTTCAACAAGCCTTTGAAGTAGAGATTGTTACCCCAGTTGGTATCTGCAGGGCCGGCCCTATGATGAGGCAGTTGCCTCAGGTGGCACATGCCAAGGTGCAGGGAGGGGACAAAATGTGAGTGCCATGTGCCCGACCCGGTACTCTAGCCCTCAAGTGTTGTGAAGGATGCTATCCTTACACTAGTATTGGACTAAGATTCAGTTACCAGTCCAGTTGGCTTATGTATGTGCTGGGGAAACAGCATCTTGTCCTTTGCCTCAGGCAGCAAAATGCCTTGCATCAACCCTGCGTATCTGTATTGGCTATTGGCTTTGAAACTGTTTTTATATTTGCAATTCCTTTTTGTTCTTTTTAATTGTTTTATGTGTGATTGTTTTATGGGTGTAATTGGTGTGTGTGTGTGTGTGTGTGAGAGAGAGAGAGAGAGAGAGAGAGAGAGAGAGAGAGAGAGAGAGAGAGAGAGGGAGGGAGGGAGGGAGAGAGAGAGAGAGAGAGAGAGAGAGAGAGAGAGAGAGAGAGATTATTTGTACAACTTCAGTGGGACACGTGCAGAAAATTCCCCAGTGGCTTGCGTTCTTGGAATCAGACCTTCTCTGTCACATCCATTCTGCTGCTCTTAAGGGAAGTAACACACCATCTGTCATCCGAAAAGGTTCCCTCACATAGCCACATCTCAGGCATGATCACGCGGTGAAAAAGATGGATACTCAGTACAGCTCTGTGCTATTTAAAGTTGAGATTAATTGTGTGCTTTCTTGCTCTAAAGTGTTAGCTAGTGTGGTTTTTCATTCTAAAAGACATTTCCTGGTTTGCATTTGATATATAGACATCCACACGCGCCTAGAGCCACTGACCCACAAGATTCCCCCGCGCCTATAGACGATGGCAATTAATTCTACTAATGCATTGTGCAATATTTCCTTACCACACGGCAGGGTTGATGCAGCATGTAACCAGAGGAAGTGATGTGTAGTCTGAGGGGGTGGGGAATGGAGGGTGGTGTAGGCGTCATTAAAAGGAACAGCCCAATGGTTTTTTTTGGGGGGGGGGCGTTTCTTAGAGCAGGGGTGGCCAACTCCCAAGAGACTGCGATCTACTCACAGAGTTAAAAACTGGCAGTGCACATTTTGGGGTAGTTTGGGTCAAAGTTGTTGAGTTTTTTTCAGGGAGGAGGTAAAATGTTGAGCTTTTTTAAGGGGAGCCACAGTTGTTCAGCTTCTTTGCAGGGAGCCAATGATCTACCACAGACGTCCAGTGATCTACCAGTAGATCACGATCTACCTGTTGGACATGCCTGTCTTAGAGGAACAAAATGTTGCTACTCCCTTGTCTCTAATCATAGAATCGTAGAGTGGGACAGGACCCTGAGTGTCATCTAGTCCAACCCCCTGCAATGCAGGGATCTCAACTAAAGCATCCATGACAGATGGCCATCCAACCTCTGCTTAAAAACCTCCAAGGAAGGAGAGTCCACCACCTTCTGAGGGAGTGAGAAGCATTGTAACAGCACATTACACCATCCAGAATTGACTAGGGCTTCATACACACACCATACGTTTAAAGCACACTTAAAGCATTCCCTCCCCCCCCCCCCGGCAATGAATCCTGTGGTTTGTTAGGAGTGCTGGGAACGGTTGCACTGTAAGGGGTAAACTCCAGCTCCTGGGAGTCTTTAATGTATGTATGGTGTGTGCACAGCCAAATATACTACTGTATTTTCTTATTTTCACTTGTTTACATTCTTCCCTTTCACAACTGGGGCAATGCTGTAGGCAGCCAGTGGATATCGGAAGGTTCTCAGTGAAACCCTTGAGGAGATGCTAAGCTAAGCTTCTCCTATGCACCTCCTCCAAAAGTGGGCCCCTAGGAATTTTGAAGTCTCCCATTTTGCCCCAGTTGGCTCTGATCATCAGATATCTTCACTCTCAAGAAGAGTTCTATATAGCCCCCTACCCAGTGGGGCTTCTGTACTCGGGGCCAACCCAAGTCGTCTTGCTCCTTGAGGCAAAGAACAAGATGGCACTTGCTCCATTCCACAAACAGAGCAACAGTTGAATCTTTCTTCAGCGCTTGTGATAATATAGCATCTTCTCCACACCTTGGAGTGGTCCAGAAGAGGCTGTGTGGCATTTACAGCTCTATCTTCTAACACCTCGATGGATGTTGTCACACCAGCAAAGGAAGAAATGACTCTTTCCTTTGAAACTGAGTTACCTGGCATTAAGGTGACATCAGGAGATGATGGATAAGTCAGTGGCCCCACCCGTAAAGTGGCCCTACCGTGGTGGTGGGAGTTCAGGATCCAGCCCACCAGTCAGATCCTGCTCCTCAGCCTGTGCTTGCCTCTGGCTTCAGACAGGCCAGGCAAGGCCAGCAACCTTTCCTTTGAACTCAAACCAGGCAGTAAAGACAGAGGCCTGCTGCAAGTGGGGCTTTCATCAGCGCTGACTAAAAGCTTCACATTCAGGAGGGAAAGGCTGTACAGTACTCAAAACTCCCAAATGCAGCTGAACTGAGTGGATGGCAGAAGATATTGGTTCCACTTGGGAACTCCCAAAGCATAGCTGCCAAGTTATCCCTTTTTTTCAGGGATTTTCCATTATGCTGAATAGGCTTCCTCGCGAGAAAAGGGAAAACTTGGCAGCTATGTCCCAAAGTGCAGGGCAGGTGTCTTGGGTTTTTTGACCTCACAGGCTGAACAGAATCCTTGTTGAGCTTCGTTTGGCCCATGGGATGAAGGATTGCCCTGCTTAAGAGGACCGCTCACCTTTCGTGGTGGGCGGTGTTGTGGCCAGGCCTCTGGCCCTGGCCCTGGCCCTGGCTGTGATCCGGCTCGGGGGCGGGGGATTGATGCCCTGTCGCAGCAATCTATGCTGGCGGGGGGCATGGCCTCAGGTGTTTTAAACCATGGCGCAGCCGAGGGCTTCCCTCTCTCGCCTCCTCGCCAGCTCTCCCAACCCACCCACCCTCTTTTTATGCTTTGATTTGGCTGTGGACGGGACCCAGGTGGCGCTGTGGGTTAAACCACAGAGTCTAGGGCTCGCTGATGAGAAGGTCGGCGGTTCGAATCCCTGCAACGGGGTGAGCTCCCGTTGCTCGGTCCCAGCTCCTGCCCACCTAGCAGTTCGAAAGCACATCAAAGTGCAAGTAGATAAATAGGGGCCGCTCCGGCGGGAAGGTAAACGGCGTTTCCGTGCGCTGCTCTGGTTCGCCAGAAGCGGCTTAGTCATGCTGGCCACATGACCCGGAAGCTGTCTGCGGACAAACGCTGGCTCCCTCGGCCTATAGAGCGAGATGAGCGCCGCAACCCCAGAGTCAGACACGACTGGACCTGATGGTCAGGGGGCCCTTTACCTGATTTTTAAAGGGGGATGTTGTGATTTGCCAGGGAAATTCAATGTTTGACATTTGTTTAGGTTGTATGTAATCTCATTTGGATTGTGACCCTCTAATGTGAGCTGGAACACTGGATGGCAGCTAACAGATTGAGGTTGAATCCTGACAAGACAGAAGTAATGTTCGTGGGGGACAGGAGGCGGGCAGGTGTGGAGGATTCCCTGGTTCTGAATGGGGTAACTGTGCCCCTGAAGGACCAGGTGCGCAGCCTGGGAGTCATTTTGGACTCACAGCTGTACATGGAGGTCAATTCTGTGTCCAGGGCAGCTGTCTATCAGCTCCATCTGGTACGCAGGCTGAGACCCTACCTGCCTGCAGACTGCCTAGCCAGAGTGGTGCATGCTCTAGTTATCTCCCGCTTGGACTACTGCAATGCGCTCTACGTGGGGCTACCTTTGAAGGTGACTTGGAAACTACAACTAATCCAGAATGCAGCAGCTAGACTGGTGACTGGGTGCGGCCGCCGAGACCACATAACACCGGTCTTGAAAGATCTACATTGGCTCCCAGTACGTTTCCGAGCACAATTCAAAGTGTTGGTGCTGACCTTTAAAGCCCTAAGTGGCCTCGGTCCAGTATACCTGAAGGAGCATCTCCACCTCCATCACTCTGCCCAAACACTGAGGTCCAGCACCGAGGGCCTTCTGGTGGTTCCCTCGTTGCGAGAAGCCAAGTTGCAGGGAACTAGGCAGAGGGCCTTCTCGGTGGTGGCGCCTGCCCTGTGGAACGCCTTCCCAACAGATGTCAAAAAGGAAGACAACTACCAGACTTTTAGAAGACATCTGAAGGCAGCCCTGTTCAGGGAGGCTTTTAATGTTTAATAGATTACTGTGTTCTATTTTTCTGTTGGAAGCCACCCAGAGTGGCTGGGGAGACCCAGCCAGATGGGCGGGGTTTAAATAATATATTATTATTATTATTATTATTATTATTATTATTATTATTATTATTATTATTTGTCAAAGTCTATGATAGTCTGATGACCAGGTACAAATAAACAAATCTGAATCTTACGTTTCCTCATCTGAGAGAAACCTCTGCATGACCACACAACAGTTTTAGAATCCAATGCTATTTATAGCTGGGATTAAATGTCTATTGTGGTTTCAGTTAGTCGAAAGCAGGGAATGACGTACCTGTGGACACTTCCAAGTTTCAATGTTTCCTTCATCTTGATTTACAGACCTCGATACACACACCAACACTACATTTATCTGTGGCTATAACTAAGCTATTGTAATTAATTCCACAAATGGGTTATGCAACATTCCCTTATAGTACGGAAGGGGTAAAATTTAGGGCCGGATTTAGGTTGGATGAGGCCCTAAGCTACTGAAGGTAGCTTTCTATGTCCCTTTCTATGTCCAGCTGTCCTTTGTCAACAACAAATTGTCGCTGTTTCTTGTGTTGAATATATGCTATATGGTCATTTACGGACCTAATAGGTATCTAAAGCCATTTGCACATAACTAAGTACGTATTTTATCAAAGTAATTGTTGAGCTGAAATACAATTAAGAAGAAGTATATCAATAGTGAAATATAATTAAGAAGTATATGGGGGGGGGCAAGAGAGTGGGGCCCTAAGCTATAGCTTGTTTAGCTTACACGTAAATCCGGCACTGGGTAAAATAGCATATACAGTAATCAAAGAAAGTGCAGTAGTGACTGAGGGGAGATGAAATGTTAGCAGGTACCCACAGCCATGGGTTGTTGTTGTTTTGCTACCCTAGTGAACCACTGGTGAACAAGGTCAGGTGAATCTTATTTAGTTTCTTTTTGTTGCAAAATCACACTAAAAGAGAAAGGAAGGAAGGAAATAATGGAAATAAACTGGTAATCTGAATCGCGTACACCGCAAATCTGAATCTGAACAAAATCAGATAAGGGACAATTCAGCATTCTTTCCTCTGCCTCACCAAGCCGAGACACAACAAAATGGGTTACACTTGCAAATTAGCATTGGAAATTAATTTTGTTGCATGGACATTACTTGTGAGCAGGGATGAGGGAGGAGTGTATTTGGTCCACTTTTTACAGCACACCATTCCTGACTCAATAATGTTGCGGTGGCCCTGTGGGTTGGAATGCAACTCCCCGTTGAATTAAACACTTCCTCAGATTTTGCAATGTGGTTTCAGTTTGGAAAAGCACAAACAAGATACATGTTTTATATTTCAGTTGCATATTTTATGAATGAGTGCTTTGCAAAGCACTTAGAAGTACACATTTTGAGAAGGGTATATCTTAATCTTGAGGACTACATGTTTTATGTTCGAGAAGTAGTATTTTGTGGGGAAAGTGTATCAAAAAAGTGTACAATATAATTGCATTTTAAAATATCTATCAAAATGAGACAGAATAGACATATGTTTGAGTGCTAATTTGACTGAAATGGGACAGAATTAGTTGCAGATCTCTTATCTACCCTGTTTCTCATATTTTAAGACATACCCATAAAATAAGCCATAGCAGGATTTTTAAGCATTCAAGGACTATAAGCCATACCCTGAAAATAAGACATCGTGATAGGTGCAGCAGCAATGCCAGCCGTGGCAGGAGGAGGAGGAAAAAAATAAGACACCCCCTGAATATAAGCCATGGTGTGTGTTTTTTTGAGGAAAAATGAATATAAGACGGTGTCTTATTTTTGGAGAAACACGGTACTTGTGAGAAGACATTATGATATCATCATGACCATGGGGAAAGGATTTGCTGGATAATATGCCGCTACATTAATATACTGTGTGAAACTTTTAATTCCATTTCTAGCTAACTGCAGAAAAGCAATGCCTCAGGAACACTAAAAGGCTCTAGATAAAGGGCAAGACAAACTTACCTTGTACAGATTTCTCAAATGTTGCATCGGCATGTCCCTTTAAAAAAGGAAAAAATAAAACCCAGAAGTTAATTCCCAGTCAAGCTGCCTGAAAAAGCATTCCACTCATGTCTGAACAACTATAGTGCTGACAAAGGTCCAATCTCTGAAATATTTTTCACAGAATTCTCTCTGTTTTTCATCAATATACAGGAAACAAATGCTGGATAGACATAGTAAGCCAATGAATCACAATTTGGACCTCACATCTTCCTACCTTCTCCCACTGCTTCTCTAACATACATTCGGAATCTATTAAAAAATAATAATAATTCGGGAATGGCTGTTCTTCGTTTTCTGTGAAAAGTCTGTAATATCAACATATATGGATGTAGGGCCACTTCAGATATTGCAGACATCCTTCCTGGAAAACATGTTAGGCATGAAAAAGAGCTGAAACCACAGATAGATAATCTTGAAGAAATTACGCTGCCTGAGGCCAACAACAAGATGGCGTCATCCTCCCATTAAAGAGCTGTCATACCTCTTTGGACAGTTATGGCTTCCCTCAGATAATTGTGGGAGCTGTGGCGTGTGAAGGGTGCTAAGAGTTGCTAGGAGACCCCTATTCCCCTCCTGTGGCTAGAATTCCCAGAGTTCCATGTGAAGAGGGATTGATGGTTAAAATCACAGTGGGAATTGTAGCTCTGTGATGGGAATGTGGGTCTCCTAAGAACTCTCAACACCCATAACAAACTACAGCTCCCAAAATTCTTGGGGGTAGCCATGACTGCTCAAAGTGGTGTCCTAATGCTTTAAATGTATGGTGTGAATGTGGCCTAGCTTAGCGGGTCAAAAAAAGCTCTGCTCATTCCCTGCGCCTCAGTATCTACCGCCTGAGGCAGCAACCTCATTCTGCCTCATGGCAGGGACGGCCCCGGTTGCACCTATGGGAATTTTGCTTCATTTGCATCCAATCTATATGCACTTAGAAGCTAGGGGCAAGTTGCAGCTTTCTAGGATGTAAATGTCACATGATAACCCACCAGTTGGCATTCAGTTTTCCTATAAGTGTTCCATGTCAGAAACTCATAATACTTCAAGTATCATTTAGATCTGAAATGCACGCCCTAAAGTTATCAAGGCAGATTATAATTTTGTAAGGTAAAGGTAAAGGGACCCCTGACCATTAGGTCCAGTCGTGACCGACTCTGGGGTTGCGCACTCATCTCGCATTATTGGCCGAGGGAGCCGGCGTGTAGCTTCCAGGTATAGCTTCCAGCACGACAAAGCTGCTTCTGGCAAACCAGAGCAGCACATGGAAACGCCGTTTACCTTCCCGTAGCGGTTCCTATTTATCTACTTGCATTTTGACGTGCTTTCGAACTGCTAGGTTGGCAGGAGTTAATTTTGTAGATAGCTAGAAAATTTTGTAGATAATTTTGTATAATTTTGTAGATAGCTAGATAAAGGTTTTGGGTTTTCGTTCTGTCATTGAAGTGCTTTTCAGATTAGCAGTTGAAATCAAATATGACGTTATTAGGGGAAGAGAGAATTCTGGCAGCGTTCAGAGTTTTGCACCAGAGATCTCCATGTGGGGAGCATTCTTAAAGCTCAATTTACAACATCCCTCCTTATTGCCACAGGTATTAGTTGCTTCCCTGTTTCCAGAGAATTTAGTATACCAAAATAAGCACAATAAAATCTTTCCCATGACCAACATTTTGAAGGAATACCCACCACTCACCACCCCACTCCCTTTCAGTACAAGTTTATGATACACAATCTTTGTGGCAGTAGCACAAAGCATTTGAATAAATAGGTTAGATGCGTGATAAAGGTAAAGGTAAAGGGACCCCTGACAATTTGACCATTAGGTCCAGTCGTGACCGACTCTGGGGTTGCGGCACTCATCTCTCGTTATGAGGGAGCCGGCGTACAGCTTCCAGGTCATGTGGCTAGCATGACTAAGCCGCCTTCTGGCGAACCAGAGCAGCACACGGAAACATCGTTTACCTTCCCGCAGTAGCGGTACCTATTTATCTACTTGCACTTTGACGTGCTTTTGAACTGCTAGGTTGGCAAGGAGCAGGGACAGAGCAACGGGAGCTCACCCCGTCGCAGGGATTCGAACCGTCGACCTTCTGATCAGCAAGCCCTAGGCTCTGTGGTTTAACACACAGCGCCACCTGCATCCCATTATGTGTGATACTGTATATTAAAAGGCACTAAAATCATTTCTATAGGTGACCAACCACAGCTGCCACTAAAGCCGGCTCGAGGGGGCAGTGATGTTGGGCCTTTGTCAGGGCCCCAGACCAATAAGGGGCACACTGCCCCAACAGCTGTGCCATTCTCTCTTGGCACAGAGCATCCAAGCACATCAGATGAAGTGTGAGACAATTATTAGTTTCCACACTCCATGTACATCCCCACATCTTCTAAATTAAGAGATCCCCTTGTCTTTCTGCATAAGGTATCCTTAAAGGAAGGAAGGTCCGTATACTATTTAGTCTGGTAAGTTGGAAGAAAGTTAAATTCATTTTTTAGAGCAGCTGCATGTTCTTAAATGAAACCATAATCAACTTTTAAGTCTAAATCCTTCAGATGAACTGGTCTGAGGTTCATCTGGTTATTTATACTGTCTCTATAGCAGGCATCCCCAAACTTCGGCCCTCCAGATGTTTTGGCCTGCAACTCCCATGATCCCTAGCTAACAGGACCAATGGTCAGGGAAGATGGGAATTGTAGTCCAAAACATCTGGAGGGCCAAAGTCTGGGGGTGCCTGCTCTATAGCTACAAACTTGCCGTTCTGTGCAATGCAAAGCATTTCAGATCTTAAAAGCTAACTTTTGCATTGTCTCATAGAAATTGTTCCTGTAAAACCTAATTGCACCCATAGTACCTGAGCATGTATCCCGCCCCCCCCCCTCACACACACACACACAATGCACTGAACTCTAAGTACATAATTCACACAAACAAAAGAACATAGGAATAGCAATACTGGATCAAACCAAAGGATCTAGTCCCGCATCCTGATTCCTAACCCTAACCCTACATAAAACCTGGGCTGACTCTACATACACAAGATCCTCACTAGGGATCTTTACATTCCTCTGCTCTGTGTCAATTTTTGCCATGTGTTTATTCATAAGCCTGTTCCATCTCATTTCTGGATTAATTGGCATCTCTTTTAAAGATGGAATCTGAGAACCATATCCCAAAACTCAGAGATGAGAAAAAACCAAAGCATAATTTACTTTCCGATTCATATATTTCTCCAGGAGGTGGTGAATTAGGTCAGTGCTTAAAATGTCACCCAGACAAAATTCTCTACCATCTCTAATCCGAACCAATGAGAAACAAAGAAGCAAAATGCATCTAACTCCCCAATGCACACGTCCTGGCATCCTTGCAGCTTCTATTCGTCCTTACTATTTAACATCCACAACCAGAGCAACCCTCCACATTCTGCTTCCCACTCCCCATTGCCCCTTGCTCTCTGTGCACTTGATATGACCTTTGATGTGGCTTTGTCCAGTTCCTTGCGGAAGCAGAGGAGGAAATAAGCTTCTATGGCTAGACCAGCCAATGCCAGCAGCACCAGGATTCCCAGCAGCAGCTGGCCATACGACCGTTTCTTCTGGGTCTTCTGCACGGGTGGCACAAAGGGGGCATCCCTCTGTGGCACGTCCACGACAAAAACAGAGGGGCAGCCTACTCTGTCTTCCATAACTCTTGTCTCTCAATAGATTGGCAGCAGGATGGTTGTGGCACGAGGGGGATGTGTTGCCGAGCAGATAGGCTTGTTGCTTCTCTGTGGCCCGAGTTATGTACATGAGAGAGTGCAACGCCCACATCCCTGGAGAGGAAACCACAATCTTACCCAACTGGCCTCTACACACTAGGTTTCTACGCTTGCTTTGGTGGGCTGGGACTTCCTCGAGGGAAGCCACGCCCCTCCTGGTCCTTTCCTGAGTGGGTGTACACAACTTTCTGTTTGAGCACCCACACATCTTGCCATGGAGGGGGAAGGGTTCAGGAAGGCTGGCTCCCATTCTTCCCCCAGTCAGGAGCTTTACCTGTTCATACTGCCAGCCGTCAGTAAAAACTGAGTTCATGACCATGGACAGAGAAACATTTTTGACTTGCAGGTAAGTGAAAGGTGGGGTTCCTATCAGCCATTTTAGGGAACAAAAATCGCTCATTTTTCAAATACTCCTTTTGCCCCGGAAACACTTTGGGGGGGGCATCTGGGGTATCTGCCAACTGTGATTTTGGTTTCTGTGCACCCAACTTCCCTGTCTCTCCTTATGGTCTCTCATGGAAGAGGAACATCAGGTTATCTTACAAAACTAATAATCTGGTTTTGGCTTCAGATTGAAAGACTCTGTACGGGTGTGGGGGATTCCCTCTGTCCTTTTTGTGTGCTTCTGTGGACGGTATGGGATATACTCTTGTCTCCCTTTCCAGACTTCTGCATTTTATTATTATTATTTTTTAAAACCAAACCAAACTGAAACACTGGTTCAGAAGAACAGAAAATTGTGCTTGAGGGAAAAAGCATTTTCGCTCACTTGCTTGTTTGTTTAAAGGAAAAGAATGAGAAATCTGGCCAGAATAACTCTGAGAGGGATAGAAAAGGGTGGATGGAGAAGAGGGGCGTCAAGACATTTTGAAAGCATAATTTGGGCCCTTTTTTAAACAAACCATGGCATGCACATTCCCTGCATCCTCTCTCATCGGCTTTCTTATTCTCTACCATGAGAGGAACTTCCCTCACTTTCAAGAGAGCCACTCCACCCTCCAGAAATTCTAGAACAGCAAACCATTGTTTAAGTCTTGTTATAGTGCACAGTGCTGCATTTACATCTTCCCAATATGTGGGAAGTCCTGAGCGATATCAATGTGATTGGTATTCCTTTCATGGTTACGATTAGACAGGCGAGGGGAACCAACTGTATTGATGTGTGTCTAGCATAGCTGCCAAGTTTTCCCTTTTCTCGCGAGGAAGCCTATTCAGCATAAGGGAAAATCCCTTAAAAAAAGGGATAACTTGGCAGCTATGGTGTCTAGAATCCTCTTCAGATATTGAAATCACTTGAATGGAGCCAGCAAGGGTAAACAGGCTAGGTCTGCTCCCCTCCAAATCTTCATTTTGTTGCCCACAACTGGTGGTATGAGAGAAACAGAGCGTCTCTTGTATCTGTGGAGGCCCCCCATGTTCTAAAACCTGGAAACCAGGAAAGAGGGGTATGAGGGTTGTTGTTTTTTGCCTCACTTGGTCACCCTCTGCAATGTGAGGGCAGAAATAAAGGTTGGTGGCAGAAACAAAAAAACAAAAAAAAGGGAGGGGGCTCCCAGACATGGAGCTTTAAGTTGCAGACCAGACTGTGCCTGGAAAGAGCAGAGGGAAGTTAAGTGTGGATAAGCTCAAAGAGGGGCCATAGCATGGAGAAAGTGAATAGGGAGAAGTTGTTCTCCCTCACTCATGAAGCAAGAACCAGGGGTAACCCAATGAAGTTTAAGGTTGGAAGAAAGTACAGTGGTACCTCGGTTTAAGTACACAATTGGCTCTGGAAGTCTGTACTTAACCTGAAGCGTACTTAACCTGAAGCGAACTTTCCCATAGAAAGTAATGGAAAGTGGATCAATCCGTTCCAGATGGTCCGTGGAGTACTTAAACTGAAGCGTACTTAACCTGAAGCGAACTTTCCCATTGAAAGTAATGGAAAGTGGATTAATTCATTCCAGACGGGTCCACGGAGTACTCAACCTGAAGCGTACTTAACCCCAAGTATGAGTGTAATTGATTCTGGAAGTCCGTACTTAACCTGAAGCGTACTTAACCTGAAGCGAGCTTTCCCATTGAAAGTAATGGAAAGTGGATTAATCCATTACAGACAGGTCCGCGGAGTACTTAAAGTACTCAAACCGAAGCATACTTAAACCAAGGTATGACTGTACTTCTTCAGACAGGAGCACATGATTAAACTATGGAATTTGCTTCCACCAGGTGTAGTCCATGGCATGGCTTTAAAGGGGGTTCGATATATTCATGGAGGATCAATGTCAGGAGTCCAGATTCCCAGCTTGATAACACAGTAAGCGTAGGTAATTAAAAAGGAGGATTTATTGCAAAAACAAACAGATAGCTCCAGACAGCTCTAACAAAGCCTTTGGCATCATTACTCAAGATGACCCTTCTGAAGATTCCTTCCTGTGTCTACAGAATACATTGAACGTTCGCACCATACGTCTCTTGTTTTGCTTCCTGACTAACAGCCCTCCCATTCGCCGACTGTGTGGACTTACTGGATCAGCTCCTACCTCTTCGTGTTCTGAGAGGCTGTCTCTGTCCGTTCGCTCATGTTTGTGATTCCTGCCAGCTTTGGCTGTGTTCTAGCCTGCTCCCAGCCTTATTAGCTTGTGCATCGAGGTCAGGAAGAGCAGAAGGCTGCAGGTGCTGGTTCTCCCCTGTCTGACTAACATCTAAGCCTCTCTGTTCCTGGCTGCTTTCTGTCGTTGGCTGCAAACCTTCGCTTGGAGCTGGCTCATTCCTGACAATCAATGGTCCACTAGCCACAATGGCTGTGTATTACTTCAAGTCTCAGAGGTGGAGTAGATGACATTTGGTCTGGTCCAGGGAGCTCTTATTAGGTTGGTTAAAAGAGAGAGAGAGAATCAGAACATAGTCACGCTCCAAAGATTGAAGGGACTCCACGTGTGATGTTAACAATCAATGGGCAGAAGCAGACCCTTCAAGTGTCCCTGTTTTCCAGGGACAGTCCCAGTTACAAAGTAGGCAAGCTTGCAGTTAAAAATGCATGAAATGGACAGCTACTAAAGCCCATAAGCTTCAGAATTCATGCTGCAATAGAGTGATGGGTCAGCACAGCAAATAAATTTGGACCTGTGGGTTACCATCCCACATAATATAATACATTGATATGTATTATATTACAGCCACCAAAGGACTGAAAGAACATAAACATTCACTGTGTTTTTTAAAAATATAATCTTTATTAAACATATTTCACAAAATTTTCAGCAATATACTATATACTATATTACAATTTGTATCCCGTTCATACAGCAAAAAAATAAAAATTTTAAATTTTTAAAAGACCTAAAATAAACTTCTGATTGTTCTAAAAACAACAACCCTGAATCGCACTTGTTATATTTTACACAGTATCATATTATTATATTATTTTCTTAAGTCTTTTGGAAAAAGAAAAAAAGAAAAAGAAAAATTATGGTAAATAGAAGCATTAAATTTACATATATTATCTATACATTGCAAGACTCATTCAAGATCTGCCAGGTTTTTGCTGTCACAGTAATTTTTCAGATATTCCTTGAATATAATCCATTCTTGATTTACTTTTTGCATTGAATACCCTCTTACCCTCCCTGTCATTTTTGCCATTTGCAGATATTCTAACAGTTTTACTTGCCATTCTGATTTTGTAGGTGTCATTTCATTTTTCCAATACGTTGCAATTAAAATTCTGGCTGCGGACATAGACATTCACTGTTAGGTGGTAGTGCGCAGAGCATGTTAAGTTCCAGAAGGTGGGGAGAGCTATTGATTGCAGTTTCCTGGAGGGAACTTTTCCATTTTATAATTAGTATTTGCTCAAATATCTCCGCTGATCAACTGTTTCTTTCGGCTGGTCTTGAGGTCTGGTGGGTGAGACTTGATTCATACTGGTAGCCACAATGTGGGGGCTTTTGGGAACGGAATTACACGTGAAGCCAGGGTGTGGGTGTGGGTAAGAGGGCCCAACACCCTCAGGGATCTTCCAGACAGCTTCCCCCTCCCCTGTTATTTAGAGAGGAAGAGTGAAAAAAGCTTATTCTTATGTGTTGATGTTTATAAACACCTTCAAAGCCATTCCAGAAGGACGACCTGTCCAAAAAAAGAAGTAAAAACAAATAAACTTTAAAGCATACACTCCATTTATTACTCAACTGCTGCCTAAATGCTGGCAGAAGAACCAGTATAAGTTTGTCTTTACAGTGACAGGTGGAAGCCTTGGCTAAAGCACGGCTATGGAGGCGCACTTCCCAGGAAGTCCTTAGGCCAAAGAACTGAATCTGGCAAAAGGGAGAGGCGGCTGTGCCCTCTTGAGAGCTAACGCCAACAGTGGAGGGTGTGCTGCTCACCAGTTCCCTCTGAGGGTGTGACACTGCTGCATAGGACTGCTTACCCCTTTCCTGGGTGGGCAGTGGTTGCGGCCCCTCACCTCTGGCCACCATTCCCAGCAACACACAAGTTTGGCCGCCTGGGCCGCAGGGTGGGACTACCTGCCCAAAAGTTAAAATTAAGTGGGTCAATCAGAGCAATGGGCAATGCCTCACTGGTTGACAAGGTATTGGTTGCCCCCATGTCCAGTCTTAAGCTGTCTCTTGACACAGGGGCGTAGGAAGATGGGGCAATGGGGGCAGGCCGGCGCGATCCCAGGGGCACCAAGTCTTCCGTTTTCCTCGGGAAATCCCCGTTTTTCCAGCTGTTCCTAGCTGAAAAAATGGAATTTTTGTTTTTCCCCGGTTTATTCTGGCGTGGCGGCCATTTTGGAACTGGGCAGAGCATGCTCAGAAGTGACTTTTGATGCTGCTCTGCCCAGTTCCAAAATGGCTGCAGTGCGACTTCTGGCGCTCCGCCCAGTTCCAAAATGGCGGCAGCGCTACTTCCGGTCTGCTATTTCCGGCCCGGTCCCTTATTTCTCTGACAGCAACTTGGCAGGTATGCTGCCTACCCCACCCCAAAACACACGCCCCACCCCAAAACACACGCAAGGTGGCGTCACGCTTGTGGGTGGTGTGACGCCCCTCGCTGGCCCGCCCCTCGCCTCTGTCCAGGGAGAGTGCACACCGCAAGCCCCTGCAGTGCCTAGCGAGGTTTTCATTGGGCGGCTGCTAGGACCGGCTTGCTCCTTCGGCCGACGCGCGCTCTCCTTCCTGCTGCTGCGCGCTCTCCCTGGGTGGAGTTGAGGGGCGGGCCAGCGAGTCGATGCTTGTGACGCCCCTCGACTCCGTCCAGGGAGAGTGCGCATAACAGCAGGAAGGAAGAGTGCGTGTCGGCCGAGGGAGGAAGTTGGTTCTGGCAGCCGCCCGGCGAAAACCTCGCTAGGCGCTGCAGGGCTTGCTCAGCCAATGCACGCTCTCCCTGGATGGAAGCGAGGGGCGTGCCAGCGAGGGGCGTCACTGCTTTGACGCCCCGGGTGCCAAAGCGGCTAGCAACGCCCCTGTCTTGACAGCTTCTACTTCTCCTGGCTCAGCATCCTCCTCCCAGCTAATTCCTGGCCTAATTGCTCTTACAGGACACCACACACTGCCCTTCACACTAAGCTCAGAGACTTCTTTCTCTAGCTTGTAATATTTCCCTCAGAGTGGATGTTTCTACCCAGAACCAACTTTCTCTCCTCTCTTTCAACCTATTCTCCCAACCCTCTCCTTTTCAACTCCCCCTCCTGGAACCCCGGCCAATCATAAGCTGCTGTTTGTTAACCATTTGCTGGCAGGGGAAATAAAAGAAAACACTTGGTGAACCAACTTCAACAGGTAGGGAACACTGCCGAGATACAACCCACAGTGGCTCCTGCCTGCTCTGGAAACTTCTGCAGTGTATCCCACAGAGGATCCCTTTCCTCCCTGCAGAAGAAATGAACATTGGTGCTTATCGTAATAATTTCCTTCTCTGTAGGGAGGAAAGGTGGGTATCTGCCTGAATTTTGTGGTTTACTTAGCAGCTGATAGTACTTTTTAGTTCTGAATGCGTTTAAGGTTTTGCTTGAACACGGATTGAATCTGGAAGGGGGTTGGATAACCCTCTCAAAAGTTTTCAAGTGGAAAAGTGGGAAGGAGAGAACAACACCAAACCTCAGCCTTCAGGATCAGTGGCTGTCTCTCTTTCAGAAGGCCAGGACTCTGGAGGATGACTTGCCCTTTCCTTACAAATTGGATGAGGTGTTGCAAGCCGAGAGGACTAAGCCCGTAAGCTCCAAATCAAGCATTTCCATTTTAAGAAAACGTTGTTTGTTTGCTGCGAACCTCTTGGAGGTCCCTTTGGCAGATGCTGTAGTTTTTCAGACTGTAGTCCAAAGATAAAGGGATGAGGTTTTGAAACATCCAGATGATGAGGAATAGGACTTGTCACTTCCAGGCACGGGCGTAGGAAGATAGGGGCAGTGGCGGCGGGGTGCCCCGGGCAGCGTGATCCCAGGGGTGCCATCGCGGATGCCCGCCCCCCAAACGCCCGCCCCGCCCCACCCCACCCCCAGAACACGTACCACGTCCCTGGGGGCAGCGTGCCTGCTCTCCGCCCCCGGTGGTGAAGCATGAAGCTCCGCCGCTGCTTCCAGGTGCCTCGTTTGTTGATCATATGATGATTTGTGGTACAGGGAGATTACATGAAATTGTGTCAAGCAAGGGCTCTCCCACTCTTCCAGTGCAGTTCTCCATAACCCTTATTGCAAGAAGTCTGATATTTCAAGAAACAGGCTAGATGTGCAAGAACTCCATATCAGCTTTAACTGGGCAACCTAATTTGCCAGCATGGGATTGAATCTCATATGAAAAAGAGAATTGAAGTCTGTCCCCCCCCCCCTGCAAAAGGAGGGCCTCTCTTCCTTTCCCCTCTCCAACAAATCAGGGACTAGTGCAACAGCTTGCAATGCCCTCCCTATATACTGTATATGTGCCTCTCACCCCTAAGCCGCAAATATGCAAACAAGAATATCAATGGTGCTTCCAGACCATTCACTGGTCCTTTTAAGTAGTAATAAGCTGTAACCAAGCCTAAGGATACTGAAACCATGCTATATATTCTTTCCTTTGTGCCCTGTTTTGGACCATTTGATTGCCAGATATGCATCTGGAGTCAGTATCTTTATGTCACACTTATGGACGTATCCTGTATATTTGTATTGTTAAAACATATCTCTCAGTTTGATTGTTTTCATTTTTGATTACCTATGGGTTTTAGCAAATAACGTTTGACTGATAGATGGACTGACTCCCCTGTGCTAAATTTTAGACTGCTCTTAGACTGCGAGGGTCACTCGCACTGATGGTACTATAGAAACAAATACCGCAAGAACAGCCTTAACAACCTGAGGTTGTATGAAAATAATTAACCTGACCCAACAGTAAGAAATCGGTTCTTTATTTTCAATATAAACAATTTGAAGAGGAACTTGGAGAGCAAAAAGAATAGGAAGCAGAACTTCAGGAGGGAAGGTGTCTTTGAAATCCTGACTCAAACCCATCTCATGGGAATCATTTGCTGCCGCTGATGCCTCTGCCATTAGACCTGGCAGCCCAAAATGATCAGTGAGTTGGAAAACTCAGTGAAGTCATTGCACAAGTCCTGGAATTCTTCATCCTGGCATTCGTCCTCATTTGGCCATCTCTCGATCCAGGTGTCCTTGCTAATGAGGTAGTTGACCCTGGAAAGGGGAAAAGGAAAGCTTTGAATCTTTGCTACACAGGCAAACCGGCTGGCCCAAGTGCTGCAGGTGAATCTAGAGACATCGCAGATCAGCAGGCAGAGGCGGCGAAATAGGAAGGCACTGCCCACCCCTGAAGACTCACTTACCTGGGTCATGCAGCTACAGCTTCCAGGGAGATCTCACAAGAGCCCCACAAGATTACAAGGAGGCCTCCAGAGGCCTTCCACGACCTTCCCGAGACTCCAGTAAGCAAGGGTCTCTCGACATGATCTTGCGGGGCTCTCACAAGATCTCACTGGAACCCAGAAGCTGCCGCAGCTGCTTCTCCTCACTGCTGTCTGAAGCGGCTGCCTCAGTCTGCCTCATGGATGGGCCAGTCCTGTCAGCAGGCATGCTCAATGGCCTTAACACCTCTTGCAATCTTACAAAGGTACAACACAAAAGGAAAAAAGGCCCCTCTAATGGAATCATAGCCAAGATGGGCCTTGTAAGTCAAGGGGACCAAATTTCAGGTTTGTTCCAACTAAGGCAACTGTAGCTTCCAACCAATAAACATTTCCATTTCCATTAGAGGGCTGAAACCCAGGAACAGTCTCCAAGAAGATGCAGGTTGAGAGAGGAAATTTTAGAATACAAAGAGCTTTACACCTGAATTTTGCAGATGCAGTGGTGCTACACTGGTGCATCCCAAAGCAAATATGTGAAGTGAGAGGTGCATGTTCTTACAGAGAAACCTGCAACAGTCGATCAAGTCTACCTGGTATATAATAATAATAATAATAATAATAATAATAATAATAATAATAATAATAATAATATATTATTTATTATTTATACCCCACCCATCTGGCTGGGTTTCCCCAGCCACTCTGGGCGGCTTCCAACAGAAAAATGAAATGAAATAATCTATTCAACATTAAAAGCCTCCCTAAACAGGGCTGCCTTCAGATGTCTTCTAAAAGTCTGGTAGCTGTTTTTCTCTTTGACATCTGAGAGGGCGGGCGCCACTACCGAGAAGGCCCTCTTCCTGGTTCCCTGCAACTTGGCTTCTCGCAACGAGGGAATCACCAGAAGGCTCTCGGTGCTGGACCTCAGTGTCCAGGCAGAACAATGGGGGTGGAGACGCTCCTTCAGGTATACTGAACCAAGGCCATTTAGGGCTTTAAAGGTCAGCACCAAAACTTTGAATTGTGCTCGGAAACATACTGGTATGTAATGTTAAGGTAGGAACAACTATTTGCAATTCACACTTCATGCTTTTTCTGCGGGAGCAAAGGTGTAAATAATAATGTAGGAGATAGGGATAAGGTAAAAGGTAAAGGTAAAGGACGCCCGGATGGTTAAGTCCAGTCGAATTCGACTATGGGGTGCAACGCCTATCTCCGCTTTCAGGCCAAGGGAGCCGGCGTTTGTCCACAGACAGCTTTCCAGGTCATGTGGCCAGCATGACTAAACCACTTCTGCTGCAATGGGACTCCGTGACGAAAACCAGAGCGCATGGAAACTCCCCTTACCTTCCTGCTGCAGTGATACCTATTTATCTACTTGCACTGGCGTGCTTTTGAACTACTAGGTTGGCAGGAGTTGGGACAGAGCAATGGGAGCTCACTCCATCATGGGGATTCGAATCACCGACCTTCTGATCAGCAAGCCCAAGAGGCTCAGTGGTTTAGACCACAGCGCCACCCACATCCTTACTAGGAGATAGGGATATGGGACCTGAGGCCCCTGGGAGAAGACACAGCACCTGAGTTTCATATAGGCACTGTAATGCAGGAGCACATGGGTGAAAGCTTTCTGTATTTCCAGATATCTAGCGAGACGGCATGGAAGCAACCATGATGAGGGTGTGAATCCAAGCCTGGTACTGTATATATAAAGGGTTCTTAGCAGCAGCATGGTTAAGGTGACTTTAACAATCCCATCTAAGTACCAAGAAAATGTCAGTTGTGATCACAAAGTTGTGATCTATGGAAGTGCCCCCCCCCCATTTCTTCTTCTTTTTTCTTGCTTGTTTCATTGGCTGATTGCTGTTTTTAAAAGTTGCAGTTTAACTGTTACTGAATCTTCAGTTCTTAGGCACTCTGTGTACCTGATGGTGGAGAAGCAGGCTATGCATATAATGAATAAATGAAATTAAATACATACTCAGTTTTGGTATGCCACATGTCAGTGCTGAGACCCCAGATCAGATATTCCTTGTTCACTGCCAGATTCAGAGAGTCCTTGCATCTCTTGTGGCTGATAAACTTGCGGGGCTTGAGTTGTGGATTTGCATCGCTCCCTGAAGGAACCAGACAGAACATGGAGAAATATTTGAATCAGGTCTATGAGCAGAAATTGGATCCAATGCACATTTAAAGATGAATGCATCAAATCTGCATAATAATAATAATAATTTTATTTAATATTTATACCCCGCCCATCTGGCTAGGTTTCTCCAGCCACTCTGGACGGCTTCCAGCAGAATATAAAAACATAATAAAACGTCAAACGTTAAAAACTTCCCAATGAAGTTAAAAACTTCAGATGTCTTCTAAAAGTTGTGTAGTTCTTAATCTCCTTGACATCTGATGGGGGCGGGGTGTGTTCCACAGAGAGGGTGCTAGCGCCGAGAAGGACCTCTGCCTGGTTCCCTGTGAGGGAACCGCCAGAAGACCCTCAAAGGTGGACTTCAGTGTCTGGGCTTATTGATGGGGGTGGAGACACTCTTAATAGGTAGGTCAGTAACAGTACTATTCTCATATGCAAAGGATCAAGGCTCAGGGAGTGGCTTGTCTAAGGGGCCTCCCATATGTCCTTTTAATTTTGGGTTCATGATTAGTCAGAAACAATATGCAAGCCACTATCCTTCAGGTTCTCACATATCTGGCTTTGGGGGCAAGATCCACTGGAATGAGCAACTGATCATGCAGTGGATCTCAATCAGCATGAAGTCCCTGACCCTGACTCAGCCAAAGATATGCTGGCATAACTTGCTATTGTTGGTTCAAGAGGGGCTTGGTCAGCTGAGCTAAAGTTGACTAAGCTGACACATGTGTAAGTCCAAGAAGTTCTGGAGGTGTGCCAAAGGTGGGAGCAGAGAGGCTGGATCTCAAGTCTGTTCAGCTCAGCCACGTGACCTGGCAATCTGGAGCAGAATACTATTTTAAAGGCTTGTTTTCCCTGTGCTGGGCTTAGGCAGAGAAACTTCAACAACTTCCCTGCTGAACAGAATTTGGTTCTGGTGTAACTTTACTTCAGCTTAACTTATATTAGCTTGCTTTATACTATTTTCTCAGGCACAGAATTTCTCCCTTGATCCTTTATTATGTTATCAGGAAGAAAATATATGACAGTCTTTAAATTGAACAAGTGGCGTTACGTTGGTTACAGTAAATGTTGTATATAAAACACATTTCAGTTAATAGCTCACCACGTTTTCTTAATGCTAAGAACTTCAAAGAAGGGAACAGAAGTAAACATACCAACATATCTTTTCATTTTTTAAGGAAGAAAAAAGGGGGTGTGTTTTTGCAACTAATGTAACATGCATAAGCAATGTACCTTTTCCCAACCTAAGCACCTCCAATTTTGTTCCTAAAATTTATTGTCATTTCACCAAATGAAAAAAACAAAAGCATCAGAACAATAAAGGATAATTAATCTGTTCTCTAATCTGTCACTTGTAGAGCAAAGTGTTTAAAAAAAAAATTAAAAAAATTATGGAACAGCAGAGAAGAGTAAATCTAGTAAATCTTTTTTAAAAAGGACCAGTGTTATTGGCAATGCCAATGGTCTGATCGAAGCTAGGCTTATTTTCTGGACTGGACCTATTTGCACCCTCAGCCTTTCATCCAGTAAGAGACATAAACAGAAACACATTTCTATCAACATTTGCTCTTAGGTGAATCAAGGTGAGCATTACTCATATCAGAAAAAAGTGTGGTATTCATTTAATATAAATAATCGTTTTTAGTAAGTTAGGCCCGTGGTTTTCAGAGTTTCTAGCTACCAAAAACTCTTTCCTCGTGATTTGCCTGATGCAGAACACATACATTCTGGAACAACCTCTGGTGGGAAGAAAAGACTAGCAGTGATGGGGAAATGGGCAGAGTTCAATGGTAGAGCACTTGCTTTGAATGCAGAAGATACCTAGTCCAATCTAGGTAGATCTGGGAGAGACACCCCCCACACCTGAAACCCTGCAGAGCTGCTGCCAGTCAGTGTAGATGATATTGAACTAGATAGGCCAATGGTCTCATTTGCTAATAGAAGTTTCCTTTGTTCCTATTGCTGGGCATGGCATCTTTCATGGAAGCTTCTGATGAGACCCAGAGTTGCCTGTTGGAATGACTGAAAATCAATGGCCTAGAGACTTAAAGTGAGACTTTTAATCAATACTTATTTGAAGTAAATGTTGCTACTTTTGGATCCACGGCCAGTTTCCCTTCAGGGTGCAAATTCTTACCTGATTTAATGATTTCCAGAACTTCCATGACATAGTTGCTATAATCGCCTTCATCTTCTATTAGAACCAGCTTGGTCTTGTACACTTAAAAACAAAGACAGAGAAAGATTTTAATTAAGATGGCTGCATGTTTTCCTCATATATGCCTTAACCTTGCTAGTGAACTTGCATGACTCTGCATAATTTGTATGATTCCCCACCTAAAAAAAAAACTTAACTCCAATCAAATAATAATACTAATACTACTACTACTACTACTACTACTACTAATAATAATATATTTATACCCTGCTCATCTGGCTGGGTTTCCCGAATTACTCTGGGTGGCTCCCAGCAGAATATTAAAAACACGATAAAACATCAGACATTAAAAACTTCCCTATCTTCAGATGTCTTCAGGGCAGGTGCCACCACCGAGAAGGCCCTCTGCCTGGTTTCCTGTAATGTCACTTTTCACTTCTCACAGGGAGGGAACTGCCAGAAGGCCCTCGGAGCTGGACCTCAGTGTCTGGGCTGAACGATGGGGGTGGAGATGCTCCTTCAGGTATACTGGACCAAGGCCATTTAGAGCTTTAAAGGTCAGCACCAACACTTTGAATTGTGCTCGGAAATGTACTGGGATAATCTGATAATCACTGATGCTAAAGACACTGCATTTTGGCACCAGTAAATACAGAGCCTCCTCAATGATCCAGGTCCAGTTCTAGAATACATGTTTTTGTGGTAGACCGGAAGCACTACATACACCAAACTGTAATACATTGTTTGCAGAGAATGCCATCACAGATGAGTTTTGTGCTGCAGCAAAGCAGCAACCTCAAGTAATTAGTGGTGTTCTAGGCCATTAACCCATGAAGACTGGCCAATTACGATTACCAGGGCACTGCCCCGGAATATTTCTGTGTCCCTTTCCTGTCCACATCATTTAAATCCTCCCATTAACAGCTGCTGAGAGCGGAATTCACACTTTCTAACTTGCTTCTGTTCATTAACTCAAATCAGCCAATTTTCTGTTTTTAACTCCCAGCCAACCCCCTCAAAACTTTCCCATGGCCAGCCCCCACCCCACCCCGCATAGTTCCCAAGGAAGAAACGAAACACAGTAACGTGCAGTCACAAGATGTGACCATCAGGATTGCTTATCTTTGAGACAATCATCGACAGAAGACACTGAGCCCCAGGTAACTCGTCAGCTATTGCTATGACTGGTTGGGGCTCTGGGCTCTGGTGTGTGTTTCTAAAAGCTTTTTCTTTTGGGGGGGATGGCAATGGTGTATATGCACCCCTGGTCTTTTCCTCCTGGCCTCCTCCTTTCTGCTTTCCTTCTGCTAGCAGACAAAGACTTTTGTCTACACAGCCCACTTTTGGCCACTAACTGGCTGTTGTGGCAAGGTCTTCTGTGGATGAATGTTGCACATTCTGGGGAGGGTTTGTGCATTTGTGTGTTTAGGTGTTTCAAGTGCTGCTTTTCACAGGTTTACGTATTTGTTTGTTTTTAAAAAAATATTTACTGGTAACAGGACCAGTGGCCGGGGATGATGGGAATTGTAGTCCCAAAACAGCTGGAGGGCCAAGTTTGGCCATGCCTGCTCTACGTTGTCTTTTCTTGTTCACATCTGTCTGTCTTGAGAGAGCGCTGTGTTAGCAGCACCAAAGTGACCTTCCCTGGGTGCAAGCCTGGGCAGTGTGCATGGAGGTCCTGGGCTGCCCAGACAACAACACCCCTCTTGGCCTCACTGATGATGGTCCAAAGGAAAGTAGAGCAATATGTTTGGCACCAGCTTGGCTGCAGGAGTTGCCAGAAGGAGGGTTACAAGGCACCATCCAACCGTCTTAGGGACTCCACTCTGGATTTGTGTAGGGTTTACTCCCGCAAGGCAGCAGAGGTTTAGGATCAGAGTTTTCCTTCTCTGAGATGGGTTACCTTCCCAGGTTGAAGGTAATTTGCCCCTCTGTTCCCTCTACAGCATGTGCAAAAACCATCTTCTTGACTACTCTCCCTACTCTGCAGTAATCCTACTGAGTTCAGTAGGTTTTACTCCCAGGTACGTGGGTTCAGATTTGGAGGAGAAATTCTTGAATTTAATCTTCTCCCTTTGCTGTGTATACATGCTCTATACATGCCTACACAGAAGTCATCCCTATTGAGTTCACCAAGACTGACTCTTACAAGTGGGTATAGGATTTGAATCTCCTTATAGTCTTTCAAAATCTTAAATAAATAATAGGACATGATGCAGTCATAGTTTCAGCACTCTTAAAGCCCAACTGTTCTATAAAAAACAGGTATGCTTTTAATTCTTCAACTGAAACCCATGAGGACTTTGAAGCAGAGGGGGCTGACCTCCAGATGTTGCTGAACTACTACTCCCATCATTCCTGAACACTGGCCATACAGACTCATGGGAGTGATAGCTCAGCCACTTCCTTAGACATAACACTCCACAATGTTCAGGGTTCTGCAAATGCAGCTGCTATTAACATCAAAGCACAGCCATTGCCTCATTAAGCAGAGTAAACTTTAGTTACCATAATCCACTCCTGGCTTGCAGGCTTCTGCAATTCGTAGCTGCAGGTCCACAGGTTTCGTTGCAGTGTTGTAAATGGTGCAAGTTTCTTTGGGAGAAGAGCAGAGAGAGAAAATGAATGAAGAGATGGAAGATTTCCCTAGAAGTCCCCAATTGTTTCTGGGAGTATCATTAAACGGATATGATAGAGACTGATCATTACAGGTGCCAAGTTTCCAAATTAAGGCTGGGCTCCAGTAGCAGCCCTAACAATTATTCACCAATGCGATCATCTTTGCATAGTCTACCCCAGGAGATTTTAAGACACTGCAGAGAGAACTTAGTGAGGAGACATGACCTCCTTGATTGCAAATTGCGGCTCTGCTCACCTATCCACCAACCCCATTTCCAGTGCCATCAGTGCCGGATTTACATATAAGCTAAACAAGCTATAGCTTAGGGCCCCACTTCTTGGGGGGGCCAAAAAAAATTAAAGGAAAAAAGAACTGGATGTACATTTCCAAAATATAAGATAAAAAACAAATAAAATAAAACCTACATACAGTAACATACAGTGTTTTGTGTTGTGTAGGCTCCTATGATGTAAGTAACAGGCCCCCAATCATTTTAAGTTAGAGCTTAATAATTATTTCACTATTAATATACTTCTTCTTAATTGTATTTCACTATTAAAATACAACCAAACCCCACCTCATCCATCTCTCCCTTCAAAGCAGTGGCAGACTTCGGGCTCCCAAATTTCAGCGGAGCCCTGTGCACCGCTAAAATCTGGCACCCCCTGCTTGCCGTATCCCGTTCTACAGCATTGTTTTGGTGCCCCCTGCAGTGCGGCGGACGGTGCAACCGCAATGGTCACATCACTCTAAAACCACTTCTGCTCACCCAAACATCACTTCATGGCTCGTCCCAACCTCTCCTCTCGTAGCTTGCCCCAAACTGCTCCCCCTCCTTCCACAGCCGTCCAAGCATCTCCCTCGTCCTTCACAGCTCATCCTACCTTTTAAAGGTGGGCATGAGTTTCTGAGAGCGGTTTTCTGAAACACCAACCCTCCTCCATCAAACCTTGCTGAAGTCACATTTTACAGGCTGCGGCAAGTGCTTCTCCCCTGAGCCGCTAGCCACCCATGATTCCCATTCGCCTGACTGCCATCATACTGGAGTTGGAGCAGCTGCCTGTTATCATCCACTCAAACTGCACCCTGATGACAGCCCTACGATTTTATGTATATATATAACTGTGAGGCTAGTGGCGTCTTTGCCTGTTAAAAAGAATTTTCAGCTTTGAAAAATCCCTCTTTTAAATTTATCAAACAAAAGTTTGACACCTTCTTGCTGAAATGAAATTGTTGGGAGGGTTATAATAGTTTAAGAGATGGTATGTAGAGACTTGGCATTTGACTGTATTTTAGATTATTTTTATGGTGCATTACCTGTTAGTATTATAAATATACTATACATTCTAATATATATTTGGTACTCCCTCGAGCTGAAAAATTTGCTATTTTTTATCAGATAATATAAAGTGCTAGAGCTCAAACCAAGTCGAAACCCACCATTAGTGATTTTGCCAAACCTTGTAAAGACCTGGTTCTTTTAATAGCAACCCCATCCCTCGCTATGCCACCTTCGATCATGGATACACCCTAGATTAATTCCTATAATTCAGAAACCACAAATGTGTACAGGACCTTTGTTTCCATGCTGACCAACCTTCCCCGCATCCCCAAAGCTGTGTTTGGGTGACTGGAATCAGCATCTCTTACCTTCTGCACACCGACAAACATCGCCATGGCATATCTTATCGAGGAGGCCACTCCCTTTGGAGGGATGGTAGAACTTGGTACATTGCTCATCTGAAAGGAGGAATGAAAAGAGAGGTCCTTACTTCCCCACTGACACGCCTGTGCGGCTCACCAATTCCCTGTTGTTGGGGGTTTTTTTGGGGGGGGGGTTGATTCTAAAAGGAAAGGCTTAGGAAATGCACAGAGCAGAAGTGGATGACCCATTTCTCCCAAGCGGAATATTAGTGACACATCACCCTGACTTAATGCAGGGAAACCCATCAAGAGGGCTTCTTTAAATGGTCACTTGGAAAGGAGAGAGTATTACCCCAGTATCCCCTTCAAGTTCTGTACTCTTAAGTAATGGTCTGAGGCTGGAAGTGTATTTTACTGCACAAATTGACCTATGCACAAATTGTCAGGCTCCTCAGTAAAAACAGTGCTGACATGAAGGGCCTCTGATTTCCTGTGCTTAAGCATGGCTAGGGAACCGCAGATATAATTCAGAAGTCACATGGAAAATGTGGCTTATTGTTCTTTCTTACAATTGCCTTACAGGGGAGACTGTGGGCAAATATTTACAGCAGATGTTGATCTGAGTTTGGTGGAGCCACCAGTGCTCAGATAAAAGGGCTTAGCACCCTGTCCATAGCCAGCTCACCCTCCCTGGCCCTATAACACCGCAAGAGACCTTAAAGAGAGAGCAGGTATCCCGTCAAGCAGGTCAGCTCTCTGGCATGGCAAAATACCTTGGGACTGGCCCATCCTGCCCAAGAAGGCACCCAAAAATCCACTCTTGCATGCTGCAGCAAAGCTACTTAGGATTACCCACGTTTCTATAGTATTCTATCTTTCCTATGAGCACACACACCCTGGGTGGGTTAGTGCTAGAGCAGAGGAAACCAGGAGCCACGCCACCCTGGTTTTGTTCACTGCCCCTGGAAGGAAATTACCGTATTTTTCAGTCCATAAGATGCCCCACGTATAAGACGCCCCCTATTTTGGGGGATTCAGACTTAAGAAAATGCCCCCAGCATTATCTCTGTATAAGACGCCCCCTAATTTTTGACATAATTTATTAGGGAAAAAACCTAGTCTTATACACGGAAAAATACAGTATACAGTGGTACCTCTGGTTACGTACTTAATTCATTCCGGAGGTCCCTTCTTAACCTGAAACCATTCTTAACCTGAGGTACCACTTTAGCTAATGGGGCCTCCTGCTGCCACCGCACAATTTATGTTTTCGAGGTAAAGTTCTCTGCTCTCTTCTCATTACCTTTTGCATAGCTGTCAACCCTCCCTTTTTTGCGGGAAACTCCCTTATTTCAATCCGTTTTCCGCTGCTATCCCGGATTGTTAGATATCCCATAAATTTCCTGGATTTCAAAAGAAACAGCTCCTCTCCCTCCCTGCTAGCCAGGGAGGCTCCACTTGGCGCCCCCCCCTCCTCGCGAGCGAGCGCCCAGCAGCTGCCCAGTAAAACAGCTCGCTTAGTGGCTGGCTGCTTGCTCACTTGCCGAGTGCTGCCGGAAATCGCCTCTGCGCATGCCCGGGCATGCGCAGAACCAATTTCCGGTGCCGCCCCGCTAGGTGAGGCTGCTGATCCCTTATTTTCCAATCCGGATGTTGACAGCTATGACCTTTTGATGTTTTTATTGCTCACTTCTGGATTCATAAAATGGGGCCAAAAAGACTTTCAGAAAAGTTATGTGCATCCTATTTGGTAAATACACCTATTTGGCAGGGTCCACGGGGAGAGTTGTATGTAATGTTAAGAGAATCCAGCTTGTATTTTCTGTCCAAGTTCACCAGAGCCCGAAGTCCTAGTTTTACACAAAGCTGTAGGGATCAGTCCCTAAGATACACAACCAAGGGCACCTTTCAACTTATGCTGAGGTTGCCATTACAGTACCTAGATTATAATAGCTGTACACCTTGACAGATCCAGGCTGAATGAGACCAGCTTCAAAATACTTGTAAGCTTTAAATTGCAAACATTCATCCTCTTTATGAGAAACCTAGGATGGGAAGAGAAAAAAAGAACGAGTCTTTGGGTGCCAGTCTTCCACCAGAGAAGATAATCCATAGAAGCTCCATACGTTCATGATTCCTAAACCCTAAGACTGTATACCTAAACTGAACCTGAGAGTGCTCCTATAATTTTAAGAGTTATGTGTAAAAAAAAAAAAACCACCAACTGTAGCTTCCCCCTGCACTACACAGCTCTAAGATAGGAAAAGCCACATAGTGAAATTCTAAGTTCTAAGCTATTCTTAAAAGATACACAATGGTCTTGACATTGGGCTGGGAATGTCTGTGTTTAAGGCTTGCCTGAACCACGAAGCTTATTAGGCACCCTGAAGCAAATAATTTACCTCATAATTCAAAATACAGAATGATAACACCTTCTCAAATTATGTGGGGACTAGTGTGTATGCCCATGAAGATAAAATGCTTCTCGTGCCAGCTCAAGAAAAAACCTGTAAAATGTACAGGTGAAACTCAGAAAATTAGAATATCGTCGAAAAGTGCATTTATTTCAGTAATGCAACTTATTATTATTATTATTATTATTATTATTATTATTATTATTTAATTTTTACAAATGCTTTCTTTTGGAAATTCCACAGTGATAAAACAAATAGTTATAATAATACAAAAATAAACAAAAATAAACATCACTATTGCATTTCATTAATTACATTCCATTTATAATTAACCTGCCTAATGACAAATAATTACAATTACAACAAATGAAGGCCTGACATATCTTGCTTTGCATGTCATGCATCTATCTTTTAAGTTGCATTACTGAAATAAATGCAGTTTTTGACAATATTCTAATTTTCCAAGTTTCACCTGTATACACATAACCCACCCTCTAACTCACAGATGCACACCAGTGCTAGTCTAGCTATGGTTACTTTAAGTTATGCCAGTTATTCCCAGAACCTCTCCCACAAGTCTTTACCTTGTCCAGATAGATGATGAGGTTCCCTCTTTCAGACATGGCGTCATTGATGTCAAACTTGGAGATGTATCTGTCGACTCCTTCGGAAAGCTGAACACAGAAAGAGAACAATTGACATCATTGGCACCAGGAGTTGCAGGTGACCCAACAGGCAACCCCTCAGGGTAGAGCTGCCCCTGCATTTTCATCTAAAGGAAATTTGGATGTGCCAGGCTCAATATATGTATCTGAGGGATTTCAAGAGAGGTAGGATGAATTTTCATACGGTTAAAGAAATTTGTTAGGGAAATTTCACAGAACCCTCAGTCATTTTTCCCAAGGCAGGAGAAATGTTGAAATTCCTGCATGGAATGGAACAGACTCCCACAAGTGGTGGTGGACTCTCCTTCCTTGGGGGTTTTTAAGCAGATGTTGGATGGCCATCTGTCATGGATGCTCTACCTGAAATTTCTGCATTGCAGGGGGCTGGACTAGATGACCCTTGGGTCCCTTCCAACTCTATGATTCTATGATCCTCTGTTGCATCCAACCCAGTAAGCTGCTGCAGGAGAACTGCTGGCACATTTATGATAAACCCTAACCCATTCTCCCTGTGGATCCAATTCCAAGTTTTTTTGCTGACCGCAGTGAATTTTCTAGTGCAATATTCTCATATTCTCAAAGAACAACTTAAGCAGTCATCTCCAGCGCCAAGGAAAGCTCACCTACCCTCTTAAGATCTTCAGTGTCAGGTGCAAAGCCAGTAAGCATGGAGACATCAATGATTGACATTGCAGCATCAGCCTTTCCAAGATACCTAGAATGAGGGACAGGGAAAATGATTTCAGAATGGATTTCATTGCCATTAACAATAGCATTAACATCAGAATTAACAATAACAATTTAAAACAATATGTCAACCAGCATGCTAAAGTTGATTGCAATCACTGAACAGGCAGCAGCAGAAGTGAAAATATAGCATTGCTGCCAACTTCATCTGGACAAAAAGGTGTGCCTCTCCCTCCCAACTAAATGAAAATAATGTAAAGGCAAGGTGTGCCTCACAAGGCCATTCTGTGGGCCACTGTATGTGAACCTCACTCCACCAAGCAGGCTTTCTCTGCAGATCTTAACAAACAGGCAGGCTGGCATGGGAGGAGGTGTTCTTTCTGTTATTTGGGGCAAAAGTCATTGAACATTTCATGTTTGTGCTCTTTTTTTCTTTTAAAAAATTTGGACAGCTTGCTTGATGCACAGTGGTTACGTAGGTGTGCAATACAAACTGCAAAACGACAACTGAGCAATCTACTGTGGCTTAAAATCTTGATTGTTTAACTATTTCAATAGACTCTCTGGTGTTCAAAATTGGAATCATTCATTTCGCTTGTGTTCCTTTTGCAGGCTGAGGGCTTATCCATGCTTTCCTTTTGCCACACACTTTCCAGGCACAGGCCAAGGCTTCAAAGCCCCGTGCCCAAGTGCTCCCTCCCCGGAGCTTTGTGGTTTTGCTCCAATTCAGTGGTAAAAGTGGGTTTTCGCGGGGAAATCTCCAGAGGGGAAAGAAAGAGCACTTGGATACGAAGCTATAAAGTTCAAACCATGCCTGGAAAGCATGGAGGATAGATAACTGCAGATACGCCCAGAGGGTATGGTGCAGTCAACCACCCTACAAATCAAACTCCAAATATCTCAAACTCCTGAAACCAGAGAAGCCTTTGGTTGTTAAGCAACAATTTCTGCTTCTCTCAGTCATTGCTTTGAATGTTCAGTGATGGTGACCCACGTCTATCTTGAAAGCCCCAAATGCTCACCTGGCACAGATGTTGATCTTGACTGCTCCCTTGGCTCCCTTTTCATGCCCTTTAACTTGTAATTGGAGGAAAAAGCACAAGGAATCGGTCACTTTGTGGAAATTCTTTGCTGTGTGACTCTTAGAATTGTTTCAAAAAAGAGTAACAAGCTTGATTGTCCAACTAAGATCCATACTTGCCATTGCTGGTCTATCCACTATCCATTCTTCCCAAAGAATGTCATGGCCATTACTGGGGATGTGTGGCTCTCCAGATGTTGTTGGACCACAAGCCTTCATCCCTGACCACTTGCCAACCTGCCTGTGGCTGATGAGACTTGGAGTCCATCAACTTCTCTGGTCTAAAGCTTGCTTCCAGTATCACAACTGGACAGGGTCAGGGGAAAAGAAATGGGGCAATGAGGGGAGGGGAAGGAGCGGGTCCATGCAGCTTCCTTTACCCTCATATCCCTACTCATTTTAACATCAGACCCACCCATCCCAGACACATGATTAGACAAACATTTGCTGCTGTCACATCTAGCATGGCCCTTGCAATTGCTGTTCAACTTGGACATGTTGCAATCTGAAGTCTGCAGTGCTCTCTTCGATGGAGGTGCTTTGTAATGTTGTTTATAGCATGTGGCCTCATAAGGAAGGGAGTGGGATGTGGAGGACTTGTTCAAAGTTCATTTTCTGGGATCATTAGAGTGAGATGTATTGAACAAGCCAAGCAGTGTCTCAGTTCAGACTGGCAGATTATACAGGGCACGCTACGATTCATCACTGTCTGAATTCTTTTTTTGTTTGTTTTGTTCTACCTAATATTTTTTTAAGATACAACTATTTACAGTATAGGATTGTTCTTGGGTAAATCTTGCACTATCCCTCCTTCTGGCATTGTCTCACCTTCATTTTCCAAGCCCTTTTGCCTTTTTCTTCCCTCTGCACCCTGATGTAGTTTTCAAATGGGTTTATTTGCACCATTCTACCCATATTCACCTGGTTAATTTTATACGAATTTCTTTAAGCAGTACATAAACAAGCAAAACCACTCTTTGTACAGGTACACCTGGAGTACCGTGCCCAGTTCAGGGTCCCGTAGTTTAAGAAGGATATTGACAAGCTAGAATGTGTGCAGAGGAGGGTGAACAAGATGACCAGGGGTCTGGAAACCATGCCTTATGAGGAACGGTTGAAGGAGCTGGCTATGTTTAGCCTGAAGAAAAGAAGACTGAGGGATGATCTGATAGCCATCTTCAAGTATCTGAAGTGCCGCCACATGGAAGATGGACCAAGCTTGTTTTCTCCTGCTCCAGAGGGTGAGACCCAAACCAATGGATTCAAATTACAGTAAAGGGAATTCTGACTAAAAATTATGAAAAACTTTCTGATGGTGGTAGCTGTTTGACTACCTCAGAAGGTGGTGGATTCTCCTTCATTTGAGGTTTCTAAAGAGAGGTTGTTATGTGTCGTAGATTCTTTAGCTGTGATTCCTGCATTGCAGGGGGTTAAACTAAATGACCCTTGTGGTCCCTTCCAACTCTACAATTCTATTATTCTACTGATTTCAGAAACAAACTCCTAGTCCATTAGTCTTCTAGGAAGCA
This sequence comes from Zootoca vivipara, assembly GCF_965207765.1. Taxonomy (NCBI): domain Eukaryota; kingdom Metazoa; phylum Chordata; class Lepidosauria; order Squamata; family Lacertidae; genus Zootoca; species Zootoca vivipara. The sequence continues at coordinate 8,556,250 of NC_142598.1, forward strand.
CATGTATTTCTAGAAAATCTAAACCCACCACTCAAACTTACGCAGTGGGACATCTTCAACAGAAACTTGCAGAGAAAAATTCTTGCACTGCTCTGCCTCCTCCCGTATCTTTGCATTATACACAGTCACGACAGTCATAGTTGCTTTTCCTGTGCCAGTTGCTTTCACGATAAAATCTTGATTGAGCTTGGTCTAAAGAAACAAAGAGGGTTAGTATGCTTTTGGATTGTGTTCTCTCCTGACTGTTGTCATTTTACTGATTATTGTTACTGTTTTATTTTTTCTGTTGTAGCGTGGCTTGAACTAGAGGTGGGATACAAATAAATAAACATTTAATGTGTGCGCGTGGCAGTCAGCATGCAGGGAAAGAAGAAGTTTATATCAAGAAGAAAAGACACCCTTTTTTCTCGCTTTCTGAGGACATGATGTATTCCCAGTACACAACCCATTAATATGAAAGTGATCTACTGTGCACAACTCACAATTATTATTGTAAATGTTGCAATAAATAAAAAAGATGGAGTAGGTAGGTTTAGCTAGCAGCAACGGGAATGAAACTCTAAAAACTTAGACAGTGAGATCTGAAGAGCTAGCTATGTTGTTGTTTAGTCGTTTAGTCGTGTCTGACTCGTTGTGACCCCATGGACCAGAGCACACCAGGCACTTCTGTCTTCTATATATAGCTAGCTATATTTACTCTGAATTTCAAGACAACCTGAACTCTGTTTTGGGTGCTAACAATGCTCTTGAATCACCAAGTAGCAGGCAGATGTATAATATTCTTCCCCAGATTGAGTTCAGAGGAAGCGCATCCTCTTGCAGCTGAAAGAACTGTGCACAATAATGAATAATTAAAAAGCCCCAAGCAAATGTTAATCTGACAAACTTGCAAAATTCCTGGGGGGGAAACTTTAAAAAGTGGACAGCCCACCTGAAGCATGGGGAGTAGAAGCAAAATCAGCACCAGATCTGCAGGAAGTATGTGTGTCATTTGAGGGGCAAAGCGTTAGAGAACCTGAACTCCCAAGTATAGTTAGGCTTTTGCGGGTGCCAGTCTCCCCTAAATTCCTGGGTCCAGTAGGTGTTAGAATTTAATCAGGGCTTGGGAAGTTAAAGCAGATGCCAGATGCCTAATGCCTGGACCCAGATTTTCGTGTTCAGGCGATTGCCTGAGAGATGGGCCATTAAGAGGACAAAGGAAAGGTAATGAGCCATTAATGTGCCTGATAGGGAATGGGTGGAGCCCCTCCTGCAGCTTTGAGATAGAAGAACAAAAGCCAGAGTTTAAAATTGCGAGTTTGGCTGTGGTGTGACTTGGGGGGGGGGGCGTGTTGCAGGCTTGTAAAGGCAGCAAGCTGGAAAGAAGGTCAGAGCACTATGGGAGAAGCAAGTCCCTCTTGTGGTGTTAATGATGTGTATATATTTGTGTAAATAAAGCATACATCATAAATACACTACAGTCTCTGCTGTGCCTCATTTCCAAAAAGAATCATGGAGCCTGGGTAAGCACCTGGAACCCCTGGAATCTCACACCACTCAGAGACTGGGGTGACATGCCACAATATAAACACACACACACACACACACACACACACACACACAGCGCAACCCCTTTTTGCAGATGGACCACAGATTCACCCTCCCAGCTAAGGAATTTGGGGAATTATTGCTCTGTACTTTTTAATAGCTGGGATTGAGTCTGGTCTTATCCACACTTGACTTTTGCCAGGCAAAGGTTTGCACTTAAAAGTTACATGACTGAGAAGTTTTTTGTTTTGTTTTGTTTTGTTTGCCCCGTGAAAATCCACTCTTCAGAGCTCACCTGAAGCAAACGTTAATTTGGTTTTTCTGCAGATTGCAGTTTGCGCCAATTAAGCACTAAAGAGCAGGTTTTGGGAAAGCTTCAAAGCAACAAAAAGGAGTGGGGAACTTGGACACAGAACTTTAAAGTATGGACTGTGGAAAGAGCAGAGGAAAAGTAAGTGTATAAGCCCTCAGTTATGGTGTTGGGCAGGGGTCACTTCAAAGTGACATTGTAGACAGTAGTTTATAGACTTTCACTGTGGCATTTGCTATGGTTTTGTTTCATTGAGCTTTACGTTGCAAGGTACGTTAGAAATCCAACCACAGAGTAATAAACAAAAATGTTCATGGCTGGCATCCGTCTTGTCTTAGGAGACAATGGAAGCAAAAACAATGCTGTACCTCTGTTGACCGGGCAATGAGGGCATTCTCATAATCAATCCTGATAATAAAAGGATTTTGACGTTCTGGCAGTTTAATAGAAACATCCAAGTTCAGGTCCTTATGGGTAGGGACGTCGATCTCATACTGGGCAAGTGCTTGGAATACCATGATGGTTGCCTGAAATGGGAGGAAGAAGATGGGAGTTCAGTGAGTTGAGCTTGCAGTGCCCACCTAGACATAGAGGAAATGACAGTTTGCTAATGGAGGCTACCAGGAAACTGGAGCACACTCAGGGACAAATATGTCAATTACGGTCTCTCTCAAGTTTCTCACAAGTTTCATTTCCCCAAACTTAAATTCAGTTCTTCACATTTCCACAGCAATTTGCAAGTTGGTGAAAATTTCTCCTAACTGACAAACTTTTGTGTTTTGAAACATTTTTACAAATAGGTTCTCCTAATATAGTGTTTGTGTATTATTTTTACTAATATTTTTACTAATATTCCTGCCATCTTTCCCCTAATATATGAATTTCTGTACACAGAGTGGAATTCAACGAAGCTCTAAGTGACTACACAGAACCATTTGTACTCGTATAATGGGACTCCCCCTCTTCTGTTCCCCCTAAACCTGTTCTGTGAGTTCCCTGAATCCTCTAGAAAAGTCCCACTGCACAAACAAATAAACCTTGTTACACACATGCAGCATCTTAGTTGAATCCAGGCCATATTGTTTGGTTGGAGAAGCAAAATTAATAGGCATGTATAATTTAGGGCTCCTCTACACTTTCTTATGTTCTTGTTCCTAGAAAGCATGGGTCTGAGCAGTCTTTCCCTTGCCCCAGTCCTTCCCCAAGGAAAACCTGCTCCTTAGTGCTAAATCAGAGCAAGTAGGCAGGGAATTGTTTTGTATTCTGCAGGTAAAGGTAAAAAGGTAAAGGACTCCTGGATGGTTAAGTCCACTCAAAGGCGACTTTGGGGTATGGCATGGCGCTCATTTCGCTTTAAGCCGTTTGTCCACAGACAGCTTTCCGGGTCGTGTGGCCAGCATGACTAAACAGCTTCTGGCGCAACAGGACACTGTGACAAGTGCCAGAGTGCACGGAAATGCCTTTTACCTTCCCGCCGCAGCAGTACCTATTTATCTACTTGCACTGCTAGGTTGGCAGGAGCTGGGACAGAGCAATGGGAGCTCACCCCACTGTGCGGATTCGAACCGCTGACCTTCTGATCACAAGGCCAGTAAGCTCAGTGGTTTAGACCACAGCTACACCCGTGTCCCTTTTATTCTGCAGGTAAAGCATCCTATATAATAATATGCAAGTGTCTCTGTGTCCAGTCCCTGTGTCCGCGCTACTGTGCATGTGCCCCATGGACACAGGGATTGGACGCAGAGACAATATCTCGGTCGCGCGCCCAGGACACTCTCATGCGGCGCCGGAGGCTGTGCTAGCGGGCCGCTCCCAGCGCCGGCCTCCATGGGCGCCTAGAGGATCCCTGCCCCCTCCGCCCCGGCTTCGGCCCCGCGACAGCCATGGGCGCCCCCGGAGCCACCTTTGTCACCAGCCTCCGTTGTTCTGGCGAAGGAAGGAGGCGGAGGCGGCGACGGTAACAGCAGCAGCAGGAGCAGCCCGGCCTGAGCGTGCCTCACCTTCCCTGGCCTCTGCCCGTCCTGAGCTCCTCGCCCTCAGGGGGCCGGCCTCCATGGGCGTCTAGAGGCTGCGAAGCAGCGACGGAGGAGCCTTACCTTCCAAGTCCGGGGGGTTTCCCGGGGAAAACGGGGTACTTGGCAGCTCCCTCTCTGTGCTCGGCCGTGGGGCACGACAGGAGAGCGAGTTTGTTTACTTGCGTTCCCGGCACGCCCCGTGGCCGAGCGCAGAGAGAGAGAGGGAAGGCCGTGGCCCCGCTGCTCCTCTCACATATCTTCTAGCGCCCATTTTCTAAACGGGCTGAATGACACTAGTTCTATCATAAGAGCCTCCACCAGCAAACTAAAATGGTATAGCCCACACACATTGATCACTCAGAACTAGGTGCAAATACAGGCTACAGTTCAGTTTTTATGCAGTCCAACTGCTGTTGGCAGCTGCAGAATGGGAATAAAGCAAACAATCACCTGGGTTTGTCCATATGTCCCTCCATAATACTTCTGCTCTGTCAGCCATTTGACTATGGGACCAACACCATCAAACTTCCTCATTTTCAGCAAGGCCAGCAGAGCGTAGGATGTGCCTTCGATGTTGTAGGTGCGAGCATTATATTCCTCCCAGCGATTCTTACCTATATATCAGCAATGAAACAGATCCTCATTAAATAGATCCTGGTGGGCAAATGAGCTCAATGCCCTAAGGATCCACCCAATTCCCACCAGTTTCCATTAAGAGATGATCAATGTACTACAGATCTAGTTACAGGTAGGTAGCCGTGTTGGTTTGAGTTGAAGCAAAATTAAAAAAATTCCTTCAGTAGCACCTTAAAGACCAACTAAGTTTTTATTTTGGTATGAAAAATAAAATATGGTATTCTTCAGATACCGTATCTGAAATATCTAAATACAGTATTCTTCAGATACCGTATCTGAAGAAGTGTGCATGCACACAAAAGCTCATACCAAAATAAAAACTTAGTTGGTCTTTAAGGTGCTACTGAAGGAATTTTTTTATTTTGAATGTACTACAGAATACATTATAAATTAAAAACTGTCTGTCACCTCTCACTTGCCTGCAAGCATTCTCCCTCCCCCAGCCATTAGCCAAGCTGCTGTGATGCTATGGTATGTTTAAGAACAAATTTACAACAGCTATGGAAGAGGATTAACGAGTCACAGAATTTTGAAAACCAGTGCAAGAAACAAAACATCTGTTTGTCATAGAATGGTAGATTGGAAGGGATCCCAAGTGTCATCTCGACCCCCCCCCCTTGTTTAAAGGAAGAAGCCAGCAACAATTAAAAGACAGCCCTGGGGCTCATCCACACAGCATTTCAGCCATTCTCTTTCAGGCTTCACACACTGATTCCATAAATGTAGAGTCTGGGACTCAAACATTGCTTCTGCCCCTCGCCTGCTCTAGCATCCCCTTCCAGCAAGTAAAGCAAATGCAAAAAGTCCCTTTCCCCTCCACTGTTGTATTTGGCTTCACTTGGCACCCACAACCACCATGGGTCCCTTTCCTTCTCATGCTGCTCTGCAGACTTTCCATTTCTCCCCAACAGCAGAAGGAACAAGGCAGCCAGGAGGGAGAGGGAAGGGTGCAAGGAGTCAGGATATACTCCCTTGGTACTCTGGAGAGCATTGCCAGTTCACACAGGGCAGCCGCTTACAGCAGGCATCCCCAAACTGCGGCCCTCCAGATGTTTTGGCCTACAACTCCCATGATCCCTAGCTAACAGGACCAGTGGTCAGGGATGATGGGAATTGTAGTCCAAAACATCTGGAGGGCCGAAGTTTGAGGATGCCTGGCTTACAGGCTGCTTTTGGCCTGGCTGCTACCACTGTCCTCCTTCCTAGAAGTCTTCCAAGCTGCTCCTTACATAAGCAGCTGATCTTCAAAACCTGACCATGTTTTTTCTTGCATTGAGTGTGCTGCCACAAATGTACCTCTTGATGCTGCCATGAGTACTCTGTCATCATTGAGCCTTCCTGCCAGGGCTAAAGCATAAGCCGTGAGGGCCACGGTGTAAGGTCTTTGCAACGTCCCATATTGTTTTAATAAATACTCAGAAGCTTTGCTGATGCTGCTCTCTAGAATCTGGATGAAGAGAAAAGAAGAGAAGTAGATATATTAGGAGTGTTTGGGGGAGCAAACACAGTGTTATGTGCTCCTGCGCTTCTGAGCAGTAAGATGTTCCAGGGGAAGCACAACTGAGTCTCCTTTGGTTTAGAAATATACAAGCAATATACAAGCAATATACAAGCAAAGCATACAGTAATAGGAACAAACGGGCACTCCTACAGCAGGCAGCAGATCCTCAGAGACCAGCTTATGCAGCTATCTCAGAGTAATACCCCAACGTTCCAATTTCAAAACCAATAGAAATGCCCAAGACAACTTCCATAAGCAAAAGCCAATTAAGACACACCTAACCAGATGTAAAACACACAAATATCTGCAGGTATCATAATTGTATGGTCATCAAACGTGGTCATCAGTGGAGATAACATTCTTATCTGGAATGATGCTAAATTCCGAAGGGAAATGAGGAGTTCCATCACCAAAACTAAACAGAAAACCATGCTGCCACCCATCAGTTAGAAACACACATACACACTGAACCTTTTTGGCAATTTTCACCACCACCATCGACAAACAGTAGCCTGTGTCACTGTCACTGCAGCTTACCTGGATGCAGTTCAGGTAGGGAGGTGACAGGATCTGGGCTGCTCACTGGTGGAAGCACAGGATTGGCTCAAGTGGCATGTTTGAGCAACCTCAACCTCGCTGCTGCCCTGCCTAACCCCATCCAGGTAAACTGCAGTGATACTGGAGTTGAAAAGATGGTTCAACCTCACCATATTGGCTGCTTATCGACCACTACATCACTGCAAGTGGTCTCCAATTTCTGCTCTCCTTTCAGCTCCCCATCCCCTAAACTGTGAGCTAGCGCATGGGGGGAAGAGCAATTATGCAACTCAGTAAAAGGCACCCAAAACCTTACTGAAATGAAGGCATGATACAGCACAGCCGTGCTAGTTGAGTCGCTCCCTTGGGTCCCACAGGCTTTTAAGGTTGTGATTCTCCTTATGACTAGGTTAACAGGGTAAAGGGAACCCTGACCATTAGGTCCAGTCGCAAACAACTCTGGGGTTGCGGCACTCATCTCACTTTACTGGCCGAGGTCATGTGGCCAGCATGATTAAGCCACTTCTGGTGAACCAGAGCAGCTCTGTGATTTAACCCACAGCACCACCCACGTCCCTAGGTTAACAGGGAGAAAGTAGCAAAAAGTGGATAACGTGAGAAAGAGCTGAGAATGTGATTATGTTGTAAAAGAGTATTGGGAAATGATATATAATAAATTGGGGGGGGGAATTAAAAGTACCTTTCCAAAAAAAGGGGGGTTATAATTGGGGGATAATTCAGAGGGAAATTTCCATGTGTCAAAAAGACTATTTATGTATGCTACTACTGTAGCCCTTGTTTAGTTAGCTCCAAAATGGAAAGCAAGCGAAGTCCCAACTAAAAAAGAATGGCAACTTAAACTGATGGAATAAGCGCAGCTTGCAGATTTAATTTATAGATTAAGAGAACAAGAAGAATGTACTTTTAAAGAAGATTGGAACATGTTTACTAAATATATGGGTGAAAATTATGTTGATTTAAAAATGCTGGTAGCATTGAGATAAATTCACCAGTGTAAATAAGTTTTGATGGATGTAACAATGGATTACCGAATGGTTTAGTTCATGTAAAATATGAACCACGGAAAGAGAAGAAGGGAAGTCATTGATTTACAAGGTGACCATATCTTATAATGTCTCTTGCCACTTCAGGGCTACTTACATTGACTTGATCCTTGCAGGTGTCTTTGGACTCCAGCAATGCAATCAGGACGAAAGCTGTTAATGCCGCATCTGGTTCAGCGCCCTTATAACCTCCCTGGAAGGAAGTGGGGGGGGCAAGAACAATTGAATGTGTTTGGTTCACACAAACAGATCTCCCACCAAAAACATAGCTCAGAAGTACTGGCAGTTGGGGGCAGGGGAAGCAAGCCTGAACATATCAGAAATTTGAATTTGAAAAGCCTAGAAAATTAAGAACCCACAAGATTTTAAAAGACATATATGTCTTCCCCTTTCCCCCATTTTTTGCAGACTGCATATCCCCTGGGAAGTTATTTGCCTTTGTGGTTTGCACAACAATAATACTACAGCAGTGGTAGGTAGGGGTGTGTCTCACCACCATGTCTTCTTTGTGAACCCCTCTATAAAGAACCTGGCCTGCAGGAAACTGTCATTGGACAAAAGGCTTGAGGGACCATCTGCCTGCAATACAGTCTATTAACTGATTCTTCTGAATTAGGAACTGGAAAATACATGGATTTGTTATCAGAAAGGACTAGCAGCAGAAAGAAAGCATACCACCATCTCTCCATGGATCACAGGGGCGTCTTCATGAAAAATTCCATCTGGTTTCTGCCTCTCCAGAATTAGCCACTTCACACCTCCACAGACCACTTGGCTGTCAATAGTGTTTACTATTTTGGAAGCCATGGCAAAGACCTTTACAACGTACGCTGTTAGCCTGCAAAGAATATGATGCCTCAGCTCAACCATCTGAACATGAACATGAATGGCATAGTGCCTTTTAGCTAACAAATGTATTGTGGCACAAGCTTTTGTGAATCAGAGTCTACTTCATCAGATGCAGGCTGTCCTATCCCGCAGTGTAGGTTTAAATACACATGGTGTGTGCGTGGGGGGGGGGGAATATTGTAAACAGTGAGGTCAAAAGGAAATGAAACCCATAAAACACATAAAATCCAGACTAGTTCTAGGAAAATAGGAGTACCGGTAGTTATTTCTTAAAACATTTCTAGACTACCTTCCAGATGGAATGATTTAAAAATAACCATCCAACATTCAAATCATGGCACAGAATAAAATGCAGCGGACCCAGAACAGAATTAAAAATATAAATATATAATAACATTATGGAATTAAGCAAAGGCCTGGGAGCACAGGTGTGGTTTTAATAGGCACTAAAAGGCTGTTCCATTCATGTGAGGGCTTGCCAAAACTCAGAGGAAAAGTGGTTCCGGAAGTAGCAGACCACCACAGAGAGAGCCCTGCCCCTGGTTTCTGCTAACTGAGGTTCCATGGGTGACAGTAAGGAGAGAGATGCCTTCAGATATCCTAATCCCAGGTTGCTTAGCCCTTTGTAGGTCAAGACCAGGGGTAGGCAATCTAAGGCCCAGGGCCCAGATCCAGCCCAATCACCTTCTCAATCCTGTTCAGCATGTTTTTACTTGAGCAGAATGTGTCCTTTTATTTAAAATGCATCTCTGGGTTATTTGTGGGGCATAGGAATTCATTCATATTCCCCCCCCCCAAATATAGTCCTGCCCACCACATGGTCTGAGGGATGGTGGACCAGCCCTGGCTAAGACCAAAACTCTCAACCTGGCCCAGAAACTTATTGGCAGCCAATGCTAAGAGTAAGGGTCCATATTGTAAGGTCCATAAAATAAGACTACCCCACTGAGTAGCCTATATGCTGCATTTTTTTACTAGCTGTAGCTCTGGACCAGCATTACGGGCAGCCCCACACAGAGCACATTACAGCAGTCCAACCTTGAAGTCCAGTCCTTGAGCTACTGTGGCAAGGCTGTCCCTGCACAAGTACGGATGTAGCTGTTGTGCTAGCCAACGGCTTCCGGTGACAAAGATGGGTGAATGAGCACCCCTGAACTGTTTACTTTGTGAAGTCAGGGGAGTGCAGCCCTATCTAGAACAGGCGTATTGTCCCATTCCATTGTCCCATTAAGATGTGGATCCAGCTTATTGGCCATCTTCCAGCCTAACACTGCATCTAGGAACTGGTTCAGAGCTTGAACAGCCACTCCTGATTCAGATGTAACAGAGAAATATAGCTCTGCATCATCACCATCATCATCGTCATCATCCTGATACTGCACCCCTGTTCTCCTAATTGCCACTCCCTATGGCTTCATATATATGTTAAATGTAACATTCATAGAATCATAACATCGTAGTGTTGGAAGGGATCCCAAGGGTCATCTAGTTTCCTGCAGTGCAGGAATCACAGCTACTAACTGCATCCAGAAGTTAAAAATAGTGACTGCCCCTAGAGTGTTGCAAAAAAAATTGAGATAATGTATACATGAAATGCTTTTAATACTCAAAAATGCTACATAAATGCTAAGTATTGCCAGCCTTGAGTCCACAAAGGTGCTGTGTTTAAATCACATTGTCAATAAATGATCAGCTCTGATTGCCCTCCACCTCATGACTAACCTTAAAAAAAGAGAAAGAAAAAGTATTTCAGTGGAGAGGGGTGAGTTTAATTGTGATGGTACCAGACCCTTCTAAAAAAAAACATGGATTTTTAAAATTCATGAGTAATTTGTGGGGTATTCCACAATGTTTTTTAGCTCCTTTCTACTGTATTTTTATCTGTTGGTTTCTGTTGACCCATTTCCACAAATGTTTGGTGATTTGCTTTTTTAAGGATGTCTACATTAATATTTGTATACATTTTGGTGAGAACTTTGCCTAGCATGTGCTTTTTGCAAGCCGTTTCCCCTGGATAGAACACATCTTTGTAAGTACAGTGGTGCCTCGCTAGACGAAATTAATTCGTTCCACGGGTCTTTTCTTATAGCGAAAAAATTCGTCTAGCAAATCCCATAGGAATGCATTGAATTTTTTTTTTGAATTTTTTTTTGCCCATAGGAACACATTAATTGAATTTCAATGCATTCCTATGGGAAACCGCGATTCGCTAGACGCATTTTTCGTAAAATGCATTTGTCTAGCGAGGCAAGCTCCGCTCGAAAAATCATTTCGTTAAGCGGAAATTTCGTTAAGCAGGGCATTCGTTAAGCGAGGCACCACTGTAGTACCCTAACCCAATTCACCGTTACATGCACTTTTCTCCAAGGTTCTTTTTTACTCATTCCTTGGTTGGGGAACAGTAGCAAAACTTGGAAAAGCATGAAAAGCTTTTGTTTCAATGCATATTGGAATGGGAAGTGAAAATTTGGCAGGTTCACATTAAAATTCAAACTAGACAAATATGTCCCCCACCTCTAGCATTGGGGCAGGGCTTTGGAACACTGAGTAGCTGGAAATATGGATGCTCTATTAGGTATTTTGGTATGAAATATTTGATTGTTCCAATGGTAGGGAGCAGCGAGACAAAAAACGGCACAGTTGGGGAAAAGGGAATTGGCATTTTGGACAAAGCATGCCAAAAGGAGTGAAAAGGAAGGAAAAGGTGAAGAGTTAGCTAGTGGGAGCAAGAGAATGAAAATATTAGAAGGTCAATAGTATGCAAGGGGGGAAAGCTGTTGCCAGGGCTGTCTCAAGCATGTCAGGCGCCGTGGCGCCGTGGCGCGGAGATCACTCCGGCGGCGCCCTGGCGCCCCGCACCACCCAGCCTACCCCTAGAGCCAGCCCTGGCTGTTGCAAAGCCCACTGGTGATCTGAAAATATACTGCCATACAAATAGCGCCCTTACCAAGTGCTAGCCTTGCGGTCTTTAAAAGCAGCATAGGAGTGGTCTGCTTTCTTGTACACCATCTGCTGGGCATAACCTAGAAAGAGAGGAGGAGAAACAGAACTCTGTAATGCTGCTCCAGCTGCTTAGAGAGGTCAGCAAACTTTTTCAGCAGGGGACCAGTCCACTGTCCCTCAGACCTTGTGGGGGGCCGGACTATATTTTTTTTTGGGGGGGGGAATATAGGAATGAATTTCTATGCCCCACAAATAACCCAGAGGTGCATTTTAAATAAAAAGACACATTCTACTCATGTAAAAACACGCTGATTCCCAGACTGTTCGTGGACCAGATTTAGAAGGTGATTGGGTCGGATCCGGCCCCAGGCCTTAGTTTGCCTACCCATGGCTTAGACCAGTTATGTCCAAACTTTTTTCAAAGAGGGCCAGATTTGATGAAATGAGTGGCCAACCTAAGTTGTTGACCTTTTTTTTGAATTGCAGTTGTTGACCTTTTTTATGATTTTACCCCAAAGTTGTAGAGCTTTTTTTTAGGATTGAAGTTGTTAAAGTGGTTTTGTTTTGTTTTTTTAGGATTTTACCCCAGGAAATAAACTGCCACAGGGGCTGGATTAAACCGGCTGGTGGGCCAGATTAGACCCCCGAAATGGACTTTGGACATGCTTGGCTTAGATGAATGCATCCAGACAGGCAAGTGGCATTCACCCTGCACAGAAAGAAACTTTGCTCTATCCCCCTTTTATTTAATTGCTGCACTGCCTCATCTGCTTTTCCTTTGCATATGCCTTTTTCCTTGTGTCCTTTTCAGCTTTCGCTTCTGGTCTCTTTGTAGCTTCAACAGAACACCAGTTGAGGAACAGGGTTACTTTGCCCCATCAGCACCTTAACACAGAGCAGAATAGGCACCGCCACTATGAGGCATAGGCAATTCTGTGGCATTCTTGATCTAGGAGGATCCTGAACTCAGTGTTTCTATTGATGAACAACTCAATAAGCCATGGACAGACCTTTGCACGAGCTGGAGGAAGAACAGCTCTGGAGAAACCCAGTTGTCTTACCTTGCATGATCTGATTGATTGCAACAGAGCGGCGATCCACCCCAAGCTTCTCCCACTGCCCTGTGATGTCAAGGTAGTGGGTGGCAATAACCGATGGCGTCATGGTGATCATGTTCTGCTCCCCACAGCCAGAGGGTGTTACAATGAGGTGGTTCAGATTGGCCCCATCAATTGAGTCTTCAACAATCTGAGCCACGGGGTCTCCTGGCCACAAAAAGAATGATAGCAAACATGTGAACACAAGCATGCAGCAGGGACTTGCGTGGGTTGCAATCTTAGCCTAGCTGGATCCTAAGCACAGACAGCTCTTGACGGCTCTTGCCTCCTTCTTCCAGCTAGTTTTCTTCTCTGTCATCCTTGTCCCTTTGCATCAGGAGCTTGGTACAGTTAGCTTCCAGGACTAATTCAAGGGCTATTCCCTTGAAAGCCTTTAAAACTTTGTCCACCTGCCACACTCACTGAGATCAAGAGAGGTGGCCCCATGGGCGTAGGCAGGGGGGTAGGAGGGGGCAGTTGCCCCCCTAGAAGCAGGGCCGCTGGCCAGCCTGCCCCGCTGCCCGCCCGGTGCCATCTCCCTTCTCCCTGGCTGGCTATGGGGCGGGTGGAGGGAAAGCCCCACAGCTGCGCAAAGCGGTTGCCTGGCTTTCCCTCCGCCCGCCCCACAGCCAGCCAGGGAGAAGAGAGACGTCCCTTCTAGCAAACCGCGCAAAGCGGTTGCCTGGCTTTCCCTCCGCCCACCCCACAGCCAGCCAGGGAGAAGGGAGACGTCCCTTCTAGCCGGCTGGCTGTGGGGCTGGCGGAGGGAAAGCCAGGCAACCGCTTTGCGCGGCTCTGGGGCTTTCCCTCCACCCGCCCCGGCGATCGCAGAGGGGGAGGAGGGCATCGGAGCAGCCCGATTTCGGGCTGATCCTGGCGCCCCCTCGCCCCTGCCGATCGCAGAAGGGGAAGAGGGAGTCGGAGCAGCCCGATTTCGGGCTGATCCTGGCGCCCTCTCGCCCTTGCTGGTTGAGGAGTGGGAGGAGGGGGTTGGAGCAGCCCGAAATCGGGCTGCTCTGATCCCCTCCTCCCCCTCCGCGATCGCCCTAATTTTCATCCTGGCTACGCCCCTGGGTGGCCCTGCCTGCTGTATGGATCAGTTCAGGCACCAAGGGTATTCCTTATGCCAGTGGGCTGCTGGCACAGGTAGAGCAGGGTGGGGTTGTGATCATTCTCAGTTCTACAAGCCTAGTCTTCTGTATGTTAAAATAACTGGTTCTTGCCTTGCACAGTAATTTTGGTCTCAGGCTCTGTGCCGGGAACGATATCACTTAAATCTCTGCCTTGGACCTGTTGTTCCTGGACTCCATCTGAAGAAAGGGAGGAAAAGGAGGGAAATTATGAAACAGAAACATTAGTTGCTTTTGCAGTGGGGAGCCTACTGCATCTGTGGAGGCTCCCCATGTGGTCAGAAATCCTCATCTTCCCATGTTCCCTCTTAATGTTTCCAAGAACTAGATTGGTTGACTTGTTTCTGCATGTGCAGTTATTAACATTCAATGGTTCTATGGAGATTGACCCACTCAAAGAGCATTCCTTCACCTAGAGGAATATGTGACCAGTACTGTAACCCCTAAGCTGCTATGACAGAATTCAAGCTTTTTGATTAACAAACAACGGATATAATGAATTTTTGGATCTAGAGTCAGTTCTGTTTTCTTGTTTTAATAAATTGGGCAATTGCCCGTCATAGTAATACACATTCTGGGTCACACAGAAATAAGTCCCAGGATGTTCAGTGTGGCTTGTATAGGGCTATGCTCTTTGGAAATGTTACTAGTTTTTGTTAAGCTATTACAAATATAAGTAGTCTAACTATGGATAAATATTTAAGTTTTTAAAATACATTGGCACTAACTTGAAACTTTAAGAGTTGGGTTAAAATGAAAGTAAAAAAACTGTTTAGAAATGTTAATGAATAAAGATTTATTTAAGAAGGGGAAAACAGGGGAGGAAGCAGCAGCAGAGAAATATACAATTTAAGGTAAGTCTAGAATTGACTTGGGTTCCAGTCAATCCAGTTTTCCAAGGATGAAGAAAGAGAAGGAAAAGGGAAGCTGAAGAATGAGTGTTACCGCTGTTCCCTTGCGTAGCAGGATCCAGCTCAATGACGTTCACAATTTTTCTCTGCATCCCTTCAGGCTGGGGCAAGAAGAACAGAACAAAACAAGTCTCACTGTAAATATTACTTTTTTTCTTTTCTTTTCTTTTTTAATTGAATTTGAATACTAGTATGCATAACAATATAACATTATTGTATATAGTTCCTGTAAAGGCTTACATAACAAAGGCTATAACAAAGTCCATTTTTCTCCCCTAATCTTTCCCCCTCCCTTCCCACCCTCTTCCCTGGTCGGGCCTTCCTTCTTCAGATCTTTAGCCATGTACACAGTCTATTCATTTGTGCTTGTATATTCGGGTTGGCTTCCCCCCTTTCTATCCAGTTCCTGTAAAATGCCCACTTATTTGTGATTTTTTGGCATTTATTTTCCCATCTAACCTCTACCATTATCTGTGCAAATATTTCTGATTGTACGTATTCAAAAACATAGTTGTTCAATTTTTTCATATTCCATTTAGTTTTTTCTTTCGATCCTAGAGCAATAACTGCCATTCCAGCTAGAATCATGATCTTATACAGCTCTTGGTTATTACTTTTTACTTTATTATTTCCCAGTATTCCCAAAAATAGCAAGTCCCTATTAATTTCTATGTTTATTTGGAATAGTCCAGAAATTACCTTTATGATCTTTTGCCAATATTCCTTAAACAAGTTGCATTCCCACCACATGTGTGAGTATAGTCCTTTTTCATGACCGCAATGCCAGCATTTGGGGCTAAACCCTTTCACTATATACGCCATTTGTGCCGGTGTTCTATACCATTTTAGTAAAAAAAATTCTACTTAATTCCTTATACTTTTCTATTTTAATATTGTTTATATTCTTCATCATTTCTTGTACCGTATTTAAATGTATTGTACCTTCCTGCTCCCATTTTATCTGGATTATCCTTGTCATTCTGTCTTTGTCTCCTATGATCAGTTTATATATCAGCCCTGCTATCCCTTTCTCTGTTATTTGTCTTTTGTTTAACACCATACCTATTTTCATTTCTGTCCTCATTGTCTCCTCTGCTCTTCCTGTTTTTATTAAATCATAAAGTCCTTCCACTTTCAGCCAGAATTGTTTTCCTATTTTTTCTAAAAGGGCTTTTTTGTAATTAAATTCCCTTGTTCATAAAATATATCTTTCAATTTGTAAAATCCCTGGTCTTCTAATTTCTTCCACCATCTGGGTTCCCTTTGGCCCTTCTGCATATATTTTAACGGAATCCACCTTGAATATAATGGCATCCATTTCATGTTCCATTTTTTCCAAATTCCTAACCCAGTTTTTCTTGGGCCTATTGTCTTCTTCCAAGCCATGTTGATGTCTCTATTAAATCTCCCTTCTCTTCCTATTCCTTCGTTTATTTCGTTCTCCAGCCTGATCCATTTAATCCCATCTTTATATCCAATATCTATTAAGTTTTTTAATTGGAATGTTTCAAAATAAAGTTCTAAGTTCGGTATTCCCCATCCCATCTCTTCTTGCAGTGCATAATTTACTATGTCTGGGGTTCTCACTCTTTTGCCCCCAAATATCCAATTTTTAAATGCCTTGTTCCATGTTTTAAACCATATTTTCCTGATGGGTAGTGGAATTACTTGAAATAAGTATAACAATTACTGCAAATATTACTTAACATGGCCGCAAAGAGCAATTCAAAAAGGCAGCAGGACAGGGCAAACATATGCAACAGATCTAGCTTCTGTTGCAAATGCAGTATGGTTCAGTCACATGTTTGTACCTGAATATAACACAGGAAGAGGTTCAGGTTAGCCCCATAGATCCCCAGTAGCTAAGGCACTGTAGCAATCCTTAGTTAACGGGTCAATAGTCCCTCATCCATAGGCAGCACCAACCTGTCCTTAATAGTGCTTTGCCACCACAGCTGGATAGTAACAGATTCCATTCCGTCAACTCTTAGGTCAGCCCTGATGTCCTAGGAAGCCCACCTGTGTCCTAGCAAGCTGACAGAGCCCACCAGGAGAAGGTAGAGCTCTTTTCAGACCCTGAGGTACTTGTGAAAAGCATCATCCTCTATGGCAGTAATCTAAATTTGGGAAATCCAAATTACACCCCCTGCAAAACACCCACCCACACACCAATTAACAGTGTATTCAGTGCAGCAGAATTTCATCCTGAGCAAACCCCACAGAAAGTCATCGGATGTTTTGCAAACATTTTCCTACACCTAGCTATTCTAGTGGAGGTTGCAGTTATCATTAAATACCCTGAATAGCTAAAGTTGTTCCCATTTATTTTCTTCCTATTTATTTTCTTAATTAAGTTGATATACCACCCCAAAGGCTCAGAGTGAGTAGAAACTGTCTTAAGTATGCACAGTATTGACGTTCAGTGCACACATCCTGGGCTTATCCAGGTCTCAAAACCTGCATTGTAGGTTGCTTGTTCCTGTGTTTTTAGGGTATGAACCATACTCAGTGTTATTTTTCTAGAAAAAGAGGTGCCGAAACTCGCCATGGCTGCCTCCCTTGTTCTCTTAAAATGGCAATGGCACCCACCTGAGAGAACTGTGTTACGGTGAGTTCTGGATTTAAAAACATAAGCCCTGCATACAATGTTTACACTTTCCTACTGAAATTTCGGTTTTCCTAGAGCTAAGGCCTGTCACTGATAGCAGTGCAAAAAGGTTTTCTAAAACAATTACATTCCACTGTGCCATGTAGTGTGCATTTGGCATATCATAGTTTTTGGATTATATCAGGTTTCCGGGCTTTCATGCCCCCAGCTCCTTGTCTGTGCCCACCACGATGCCACATAGTGCACAATGCCCCATCCCATTTCATTTTTATTGTTGCTACTCTTCATTCCCAGGGGCAACTTACTCTCTTCTCTGGGTAGATTTACCTGGAAGGAAGCCCCTGTGCACCTAGTGATGCCTACAGTGGAAGTGAGGAACAGGTTTAAGGATTTAGATTTGGTGGACAGAGTGCCTGAAGAACTATGGATGGAGGCTCGTAACAGGAGGCAGCAACGAAAACCATCCCAAGGAAAAGGAAATGCAAGAAAGCAAAATGGCTGTCCAACGAGGCCTTACAAATAGCGGAGGAGAGGAGGCAAGCAATATGCAGGGGAGATAGGGAAAGATACAGGAAACTGAATGCAGATTTCCAAAAAATAGCAAGGAGAGACAAGAGGGTCTTCTTAAATGAGCAATGCAAAGAAATAGAGGAAAACAATAGAATGGGCAAAACCAGAGATCTGTTCAAGAAAATTGGAGATATGAAAGGAACATTTCGCACAAAGATTACTATAATAAAGGACAAAAGTGGTAAGGACCTAACAGAAGCAGAAGACATCAAGAAGAGGTGGCAAGAATACACAGAAGAATTATACCAGAAAGATATGGAGGTCTCATACACCCCAGGTAGTGTGGTTGCTGACCTTGAGCCAGACATCTTGGAGAGTGAAGTCAAATGGGCCTTAGAAAGCACTGCTAATAACAAGGCCAGTGGAAGTGATGATATTCCAACTGAACTATTTAAAATTTTAAAAGATGATGCTGTTAAGGTGCTACACCCAATATGCCAGCAAGTTTGGAAAACTCAGCAATGGCCAGAGGATTGGAGAAGATCAGTCTACATCCCAATACCAAAGAAGGGCAGTGCCAAAGAATGCTCCAACAACCACACAATTGCACTCATTTCACACGCTAGCAAGGTTATGCTTAAAATTCTACAAGGCAGGCTTAGGCAGTATGTGGACCGAGAACTCCCAGAAGTGCAAGCTGGATTTCGAAGGGGCAGAGGAACCAGAGACCAAATAGCAAACATGCACTGGATTATGGAGAAAGCTAGAGAGTTCCAGAAAAACGTCTACTTCTGCTTCATTGACTATGCAAAAGCCTTTGACTGTGTCGATCACAGCAAACTATGGCAAGCTCTTAAAGAAATGGGAGTGCCTGATCACCTCATCTATCTCCTGAGAAATCTCTATGTGGGACAAGAAGCTACAGTTAGAACTGGATATGGAACAACTGATTGGTTCAAAATTGGGAAAGGAGTACGACAAGGTTGTATATTGTCTCCCTGCTTATTTAACTTATATGCAGAATTCATCATGCGAAAGGCTGGACTAGATGAATCCCAAACCGGAATTAAGATTGCCGGAAGAAATATCAACAACCTCAGATATGCAGATGACACAACCTTGATGGCAGAAAGTGAGGAGGAATTAAAGAACCTTTTAATGAGGGTGAAAGAGGAGAGCGCAAAATATGGTCTGAAGCTCAACATCAAAAAAACCAAGATCATGGCCACTGGTCCCATCACCTCCTGGCAAATAAAAGAGGAAGAAATGGAGGCAGTGAGAGATTTTACTTTCTTGGGCTCCTTGATCACTGCAGATGGTGACAGCAGTCACGAAATTAAAAGACGCCTGCTTCTTGGGAGAAAAGCAATGACAAACCTAGACAGCATCTTAAAAAGCAGAGACATCACCTTGCCGCCAAAGGTCCGTATAGTTAAAGCTATGGTTTTCCCAGTAGTGATGTATGGAAGTGAGAGCTGGACCATAAAGAAGGCTGATCGCCAAAGAATTGATGCTTTTGAATTATGGTGCTGGAGGAGACTCTTGAGAGTCCCATGGACTGCAAGAAGATCAAACCTATCCATTCTTCAGGAAATCAGCCCTGAGTGCTCACTGGAAGGACAGATCGTGAAGCTGAGGCTCCAATACTTTGGCCACCTCATGAGAAGAGAAGAATCCTTGGAAAAGACCCTGATGTTGGGAAAGATTGAGGGCACTAGGAGAAGGGGACGACAGAGGACGAGATGGTTGGACAGTGTTCTCGAAGCTACAAACATGAGTTTGACCAAACTGCGGGAGGCAGTGCAAGACAGGAGTGCCTGGCGTGCTATGGTCCATGGGGTCACAAAGAGTCGGACACGACTAAACAACAACTTCTGAGCTACATGGAAACAATGTTTAGTCGAAGTTCAGCAGTAATCAAATAATGCCAGGGAAATACGTGGGGGGAAAGAGAAGCAAGCAGATCACATGTGTACTTATTTTTGCTGGAATCAGTGAAAGAACAGAGTGTCGCCCGGCTTATGGACTGATGACAAAGGTTCCATGGCCATTGAGGATAGTGTGTTAAATTAGCAGCATGGCACTAAAAAAAAAAGTTAATAACAGAATGTGACAACACTGAGGAAGTAGCATTGATATGGAATTACGGAGGGCTACAATGAACAAAAACAGAATTTCTCTCCAAAATATCCAGTTAAACTTAAACTGCCCCAGCCAACATTAGCAAAATCTGCCGTACCGTACTTCCTTGGATTAAAAAAGAAAAGGCAGGTGTGCCCTCATGTGGTCAACTGACAGATGACAAGCATTGGAAAATAGGTGATGGCTTGAATGTGCTGCCTAGAATTGAATAAGCTCATGGGCTCATGCACTATGGTACAAACCAGAGTTCTACTGAATTTCCATGGTGTTCAGATACTTTTGTAAAGGTGCAAAAAAGTCTGTAATCACCACCTATGTTTCCCCAATTATTTTCACATGTTTAAAGCCATTGTTTCCCATCCTACTGCCTCCCTAAAATGATCCCTGTTGGCTCAGTCCACAGGCCCATCTAGTCCCAGTAGCCAAACAGATGCATATGAAAGTGTGCAAGGAGGACATGAACATAACAGCACTCGCCCCACTTGTGATTCTTAGCAGCTGGCATTCAGAAGCTTAGTCCTCTGGCTTTTTTTCTCCAAGAAGGATCTGGACATGTTACATACCACAACTTTCAGCTTCTTCTTCACACCATCAGACACAAACTGTCCCCAGACAGCTGCTTTGACCTCGATGTCATGCAGTCCCAGATGTAGCGGAACAACCACAAATGGCACTGCCCTGGAGGACTGGGGTTTAATAGTGAGCAATTGTCGGTATCTTTCCTTGACGGTAGAGGCGCTGCAGAAGGCTGGGTTGTGTATCAGCTCCACCCGCACCTGAGGAGAAAGAGAAAGGGCAGTGATCCATTACTAGGTCCATTGCCAAGGCAGTGTTCCCTCTTGGATCAGTTCTGTGTCTCCTTTGCTTTCCCCTTAGTGAACCAAATTGTTTTCATTATAGGTTCTTTTGCTGCACCATGAATCACCACATTTGTAAAAGGTAAAGGTAAAGGACCCCTGGGTGGTTAAGTCCAGTCAAAGGCAACTATGGGGTTGTGGTGCTCATCTCGCTTTCAGGCCGAGGGAGCCGGCATTTGTCCACAGACAGCTTTTCAGGTCATGTGGCCAGCATGACTAAGCTGCTTCTGGCACAATGGAGCACCGTGATGGAAACCAGAGCACACGGAAACACCGTTTACCTTTCCGCTGCAGCAGTGCCTATTCATCTACTTGCACTGGGATGCTTTCTAACTGCTAATTCGGCAGGAGCTGGGACAGAGCAACGAGAGCTCACCCCGTCACGGGGATTCGAACCCACAGCACCACCCGCATCAGCTCTACCATGTTTGTACCACCACTTCGCAGCTGGTGATACAAACACACTTGCCACCAAACTGAATGCTGGATCAGCAAGTGAGTCAGTCCTCTGAGGTCTTTGCTAGGAGTGCTGCCTGATGTAAAAACAGAGACACACCACGTAAGTGTGATTATGCATAAGCGCTCATCTTACTTTTTACATTTTTAACCTTTAGGGATTGGCAGAAGGTGGGATAGTGTATGCACTATTAACTTCCTCACCACTGGAAGAGGAAGAATGGGCTTTTCCACATTTCGTGCTTAAAGCTAGCAAGATATTTTTCTTCAGTTCATATTCTATAGGATCTTAACTGACTTCATCAAATGCTTGGGGGAATAAAGTAAAAAAAAAGAAGAAGTTACAGAACAGGCTCTGATTGGAAATGAATCAGTGTGACTGCCCTGAAATCTTTGCAGGCGCAAACAGTACTTTTTAACATATGACTGCTGTGCTAGCATCATAAACACAAATCATGAATGTACAATAAAAAAGAACATTTAGATGGGGCACCAACACAAATATCAGAAGTAGTACAAACTTACCTATTTAGAGTATATCTAAGCCGCTTTTCACTAAGAACCCAAGAGCGGATAACAGTGTAAAACTAAACACACAATACACCACAAAAGAAACTGCATAAAACAAAACAAAACATAAAATCATCACTATCAAATAACCCTGCTGGTTGAAAGGTAATCACTTACTTTGATTTCTTTATTCCCATAGTTGTAGAGAATAGCTCGGATCTCCACCTGTTCATTCCTCACTACTGAATAGGGTAGCCGTAGATCCATGAAGAAGTCCCTCATGACGGTTATCTCATAAGGGTCAGCCACACAGATCCCTGCAAGGGGGGCCAACAGGAAAGGAAGGAGGTTGAAAAATGAAAAGAAGCTGAACAACACCTACCTAAGGTGTTTACTGAGGTGGACATAGCCTGCTTTCATCTCCCCAGCCCCTATCTTCCACCTGCTGTCGAGAATTCCTTACCTTTTGTGTTTGAAATGCTCACAGCCACCACCTCCCAAGTTGTGATGGAATCCTTCAGGAAAAGAGACACTGTCTTGGATGAGACCCTAGATTCAGAGAGAAAGGTGCTGCGTCATATTTGTGTGCAGCTGAAGACTAAGATGGGAACAAGAACACGGGAAGCTGCCTGGGCAGCCGCAGGGGCGCACACCACGCTGTGTGACAGGGGACGACTGCGTCCTTCTCAGGTGCCCTCCAGCTGGAGGGCAGCTGGAAGGGACACAGTGGCTCAGGTGGCCTGTGATCCCAGGGGCTTTTAACCAGCAAGCAGAAGCTAGGGATGGGCAAATCGGCCAGTTTCAGTATCTCTCAGTTGCCACATTTCCACACCATTCTTTGTTGTTGTCGCATTTAAGTCACCATAAAAACTCATCAGCATTTTAATGCAAACTTATCCTAATATACACATTTTTGCAACCGATTTTCCCTCATAAAGGCATTTTTATGCATACTTCACCTAGCATGTGCATCGTGTACGCATTACTTGTTTAGAGAACCACAATGCATAATTTGGAGAAGTGTGAATTGCTAAGGATGGCTATTCTTTGCTTTCCATATTGTTTCAGGAAGTGTGAATTAGGGACGGTTGCTATACATCTGGGAATCCCCAGGCATGTCCTCTTTGGGGGGGGGGTCCTACATTGCCATTTGGGGGGAATTTTAAAGGAAACGTCCTGGATTTGAAGTTTTTAATTTCTTGCGTGTGGTTCTGGTGTGATTGCCCTAAAAAAAGATCAATAACTTATTGTGTCTGGGTTATTACCTCTTGAAATATGGCAACCCTAAATTAAAAGGTAAAGGTACCCCTGACCATTAGGTCCAGTCACGGACGACTCTGGGGTTGTGCATTCATCTCGCTATATAGGTCGAGGGAGCCGGCATTTGTCCGCAAACAGCTTCCAGGTCATGTGGCCAGCATGACTAAGCCGCTTCTGGCAAACCAGAGCAGCGCACAGAAACGCCATTTACCTTCCCGCTGTAGCGGTACCTATTTATCTACTTGCACTTTTGATGTGCTTTCAAACTGCTAGGTTGGCAGGAGCTGGGACCGAGCAACGGGAGCTCACCCCGTCACGGGGATTCGAACCGCCGACCTTCTGATTGGCAAACCTTAGGCTCTGTGGTTTAACCCACAGCGCCACCCGCGTCCCTAACCCTAAATTAGGTAGGTTTTAATTTGAAACTGAACCAAATTTCTTCCCCACACTTAACTGAAATCCACCCTTTCCAAAGCTTGGTGTCCAGGCTAGCAGGCAAGAGCTCAGGAGCAATACTTTCAGCAACTTTCCTTCCC